>NC_056667.1:55980403-56283870 GCF_018350195.1 Panthera tigris
GGACCGGGACGCACGGCGCCCGCACGGATTCCCCCGGCGCAGCCGGCTCGGGCTCCCCCAATGCCCGGAGCTGTGATTGTGGCCGCTCCGCCGCCTGTGGACGCTTAAAGGAGCAGGGAAGCGGATCACATGACGCTGCCTGCCTCCCTCCCTTTCTTCCTCCCTCCCTCTCGCGCTTCCTCCCTCCCTCCCTCCCTCTCTCTCTTCCTCTCCCCGTTGCCCGCCTGTGCGGGGCTCCGAGCTCCGGAGGGTGCTGGCGTCCCGACCCCGGTCTGTCTGGCAGCCTGTCCCGCCTGGGGCTGGTGTCGTTTGGGGGTTGATGTTGTTGTTAAGTGGGTTCCCCCTACCCCGCCTCTCACGTTTCCTTTTCTGGTGCGAGATTTAAATCACCCATGGACAGCTTTGCAGACCTTTAACTTACGCGTTGACTTTAGGAAACGGGCCCCACCCGCAACTGCTAGAACTCTCTTTGGGAAAGAGAAGAATTTTTTAAAGGGACCTAAAGATGCTTAAGTCAAAGCACAGAGATGCAGAATAGTCTTCGGCTTCCTTCGACCTGGTCCCAGCCTTAGTTATTGGGCATATACACAGCTAAATTTCCTCCGCTGCACCCCTGGAGGAATCCTGTGCTCCAGCCAAGTCAGACCACTGTTCATTATCCCCCATTCCATGAGTTTCCAGAGCCTTGACCCTGGCCCTTAAATATATATATTCTACTCCGTCGGAGTTTTAAACCTCATTTAAAAACCAGCTCGTCACCTAAGTTTCCAAATCACCTCCGTGTAGTATTTCCGTGAACTAAACCCCTACAACTCGTGTTTACATTCTTAGCTCCTATTGTGAGGACCTGTGTGTACATGTTTGTCTCCACAGAGCTGTAAACTCCTGGGGGATAGGGACCGAGTTTTATTCATCTTTGAACCCCACCCCCACCCCCCGTGGTGCCTAACAAAATTCTAGGTCTTGTAGGTCCTCCATAAACTTTTGTGGAATGAATAAATGAATGTGAAAGCAAGCCCACGGTTTGCATTTCAAAAGCCTGAAAGAGACCTTATTTGATTTAGATGGTACACTTATTAGTTGCAATGTTTGTTGTCTCTTTGTGAGGATATATTTATATTTACACTTAACTTCTAGAGGAGAAGGAAGCTGAGACTCGTCAGAGATTTCCTGTTCTATCAAGCCTAAATTCCTGGACCTGGTTTTTCCATGTTCCATAAATAGGTCACTTGATCAGCACAACTCATTTGCCCAACAGACCCTTGGTTTGGTCACCCCCCACTCCTACACAAACAAGGTTTCTACCACCCACCGTTCCTTAGACACCTGGCTTCTTGTCCCTTCCCTCTATCCACAGCCTCTTTATGCCAAGGGAATACCCCAAATCCTCTCTTCTCTGCTCTATTTTTGAACTTGCATTGCCCTTATGGAAGATACCATGCAGATTACACTTAATAGAAGTATTCATTTCTAGTCTCCAGCTAGACTAGATACTCCTCAAGGACGGGTACCAGACTTTATGTATTGAAAACCCATCTCCTTGCAGTCTAACAGTTCTTAAGAGTTCTGGGGATATAGTTGCTATTTATCCATTCATTCCTTCAACCTTTTAACCAGTAGGGCTCACATATTGAGCCCTTAACCTGTTCCAGGCTTTCTGTTTTAAGCCCTTGAGGATACCAAGGTATGAAGACACTCCTGTCCTGGAGGAGCCCACATCCAGCTGTTATTCACTGAATAGTGATTAATGACCTTTACTTTGGAGAACACCAGATCAGATGGGAAGCAGCACACAGAATTGCTGTCAACAGTAGTGGTCAGAAGTGTTTGGTACCAAACACAGAGAGACCAGTGTGGGATATTTGCCTTCCTTCTTTACCTTTTCAGAGCTTACATCACTTTTCTTCCCCTTGACTGGAGTAGGTCCCAGGGCATCATAAAAAGAAGTAGGAATGCCTTTCTCACCTCTGCTGCTAGTTAACTCCACATTCTGTGTTCTTATCTCAGCAAGCTACCAACTTCCACACATTTGGATAATAATGATGCCTTTGGGTTCGAATTTCTTTTTAATACCAAGGAATTTTTTTTAATTAAGGTTGATAGGATTCACTATCAAGATTTACTCTCCATTTGATATTAAGTTTCTCTGTTTAAGAAGACAGAAATGGTATTCTATGAACTTCAAATATGAAGTGGAGCCACAAGAATGTTGAATTGGTTTATCGTCATCCCCCCTTATCCAGGGTTTAGTTTTCTGTGGTTTCAGTTACCTGCAGTCAACTGCAGTCTGATGGTCTGAAAGCAGATGATCCTTCTGACCTATTGTCAGAAGGTCAATAAGTAGCCTAATGCTACAACACAATGCCTTTGTCATTCACCTCACTTCCTGTCAACACAAAGGCATTTTATCATCTCTCGTCATCACAAGAAGGCTGAGTACAGTACAATAAGGTATTTTGAGAGACTACATTCGCATAGCTTTAATTACAGTATATTTTTATAATTGTTTTATTCTATTGTTAGTTATTGTTGTTAATCTCCTACTGTACCCAACTTTATCATAGGTATATACACATAGGATAAGACATAGTATATACAGGGTTTGGTATTATCTGCGATTCCAGGCATCCACTGGGGATCATGGAACATATATCCCACAGAGAAGGGAGTGTACTATATTTGTTTAACATTAGCACGCTCCTTCAGTCATTTTTCCTTTTTTTAAAAAAAAATTTTAATGTTTATTTATTTTTGAGACACAGGGAGAGAGAGAGAGAGACAGAACATGAGTGGGGTAGGGCAGAGAGAGAGAGAGACACACAGAATCTGAAGCAGGCTCCAGGCTCTGAGCTGTCTGCACAGAGCCTGACATGGGGCTCGAACCCACGAACTGTGAGATCATGACCTGAGGCAATGTCGGCCGCTTAACCCACTGAGTCACCCAGGTGACCCTCCTCAAGTCATTTTTCTGTTAACTGCTACAACACACTCTACTCCCTTGGTTCACAAGTGCATCTCTTTAGAGTAACTGGTCTCACTTCTTTGGCACCAGTTTCCCCATCTGAAAATGAGATTATTGGAATAAAATACTGTTTCCCCACAAGGGTGGTCCCCTATTTTTAAAGGGCATTTATTAGATGACCATTTTAATTAAAAAGAAATATTTCTGGGGCACCTGGGTGGCTCAGTGAGTTGAGCGTCTGACTTCAGCTCAGGTCATGATCTCATGGCTCATGAGTTTGAGCTCTATGTCAGGCTCCGTGCTGACAGCTCAGAGCCTGGAGCCTGCTTTGGATTCTGTGTCTCACTCTCTCTCTCTCTCTCTGCCCCTCCCCTGCTCGCACTCTGTTACTCTCTCTCTCTCAAAAATAAACAAACATTAAAAATTTTTTTTTAATATTTCTAATTGCTAATCAATGCTTCTAACTCTCATGAGATGACCAATATTACCAAACTGTGTGTGGAACAGACATTTTCAGTATTTATCACCATGAGCTGCTTCAAGAAAAATTTATAATTTCTATGATATCTTTTTAAAAATTTAAAATGACTGTCAGATCCTTATTTTCCAAGGGAATAACACACACAAGTTGAAAAGATCATGAGTGTTTGAGTTGTCTGGGTTTGGAATGGAGCTTACACCCCAGCTCTGCCCCTTGCTTGTTATGTGTGATTATGGGCCACTACAGTTACCTAGCACTCCGAAGCTTAGCTTTCTTGTCTCTAAAATGCAGATAATTGGGGCACCAGGGTGGCTCAGTTGTTAAGCGGCCGACTTCGGCTCAGGTCATGATCTCGCAGTCTGTGAGTTCGAGCCCCGCATCGGGCTCTGTGCTGACAGCTCAGGGCCTGGAGCCTGTTTCAGATTCTGTGTCTCCCTCTCTCTGACCCTCCCCCTTTCATGCTCTGTCTCTCTCTGTCTCAAAAAGTAAATAAATGTTAAAAATAAATAAATAAATAAAAGTAAATAAATAAAATGCAGATAATGGCAACATCTGCCTCATGGTATTCTTGCAAGACATGGTGATGATGATTATACTGAAGAACCCTTAAGGGAAACCGATAACCTTGCATTAAAAACTAGTAAAACTGATCATTAATTGGTTCTTCCTCAGCTCTAAAATGTTACCACATTATCATTATTTTTCGAGGCATATTTTAGGAACAGTGTGAGAGATTAACTCTACTTGAGAAGGGCTTTAGAAAGGTTAACATCTAGTATGGAACTCTGAACAACAGTAGGTAAAATTGAAACATAGAAACATTCTATTCTAAAAAATACTTTCAATCACCCGTAAAACACTTGTTGTGGGTCCTGAGGTAGATCGTCCCAGACACTGGATAATCCAAGAGTGCAATCCAACTTTTCCAACAGCATTGGATCATTCCAATTCTATTTCACTAGACTTTAAATTGGAGATCCTGATTTATCCATCATTTTATTTGAAGGGTTTGTCTTATGGAAGAATATACTGATGTTCAAGGCATATTTATTGAATGGATGAATGAATAAATGGATGAATAAATGAGTAAGTGAAGGTAAATTAACTGCCACCAGCCCTGCCCCCACCCCCCAAATTCCTATATAGCATATACTGACAAATTCTTATCTGGCATATGTAACCTGGGCTGTAGTTTTCACATATATCTATATATATGCTGTATTGTCACCCTGGTTTGCAAGCCGCTTAAACACAAGGAAAGTGTGACTAGAGCCTTTGTCTCTCTTACAGCCCCAGCACTGCACCTTGCACAGAGGAGGACTCAGTTCCTGGAGCTGAGAAAGCCCACTTTGGAAGCCAAGGGCAGCATTCCATTATTGTCATTGAAATAAATGTAATGCAGAGATCTAAAAGAATTGCATATACCTACTCAAACACCTAATTTACTTCCCAGAGGGACCTAACAAGAGTAATAATCCCACTCCAGTCTTCTCATTCTCATAAATAGCTTTTACCCATAAATGGCATCCCCGGGGCTCTTCTGTTGTTGGCATTTTCTTGTAGTTAGTGCCTGTGAATGTGAGCAGGCACTTTGGGTTCCTACTCTATTATTCAGTGTCACTTTTCACTCAGTATACATACATGAATATATATATATATATATATGTATATATATATATATATATTCACAGCTTCTTTCAAAATCCTTTTCTTCCCCCACCCCCAACCATCCTTCCCTTCTTTCTCTGTGATCCCCATTGTCTTATTTTGTATGTAAATACAAGAGCTTTTCTACCACCTCCTTTCACACACTAATCTTGGTTAGGAACTGTTCAGAACCCAGAGCTTAGAAGACCAGTACATTAAGGTGATCTTTTTTGATGAAATAGTTTAATAAATACCCCACAACTGCCTCCCTTTTTACACATCAGCACCCAGCTTTACATCTTTTCTTTGACATTCCGCATACATTTCAGACATTAGATTTATTCAATCACAGCTTTAAATCTTATGGTTGTGTAAATAAATAAGAGAATTACTTAGCTTTCTGAGGCTTACTCTTCTTATTTCTTAAAACAAAAGAAGATGCTAATACTAACTTCATAGGCTTTGGTAAGCATTAAACATATGTTACAAAGTGCCTAGGTCAGAGCCTGACACAGAGTGGGCACTCAATGAATATTTTGCATGTTATAAGGGAGAAGGTTTCTGTTCCCAAATAGAAAAAAAAAAGAACTATAAACCCCTTAATTATTGTCTCTTATGAAATTGCTTTTTGAACCCAGGCAACTTGGAAGGGCAAAGTAAAAAAAACTTTACAGGTTTCCAGAGGCCTCTGGTGGGAGGCAGCTGACAACTTGAAGTAGTCAGCCAGGCCCCCGTTGTTTCCCAGGCTTGAAAGAGACTGCTGCAGAGGGCTGGGATGTGCCAGTGTTTAAACCTCCAAGATCACATGTGCTTGGTTCCTGGAGAAGAGGTAGGGAAAAGTCTTTCTCTCTTTGCCAGTTTCCTTAGTGTAGGCCTTATGGGGTCTGTGCTGAATGCTTCTGTCCCGCCCACCTTGCCCTCATGACTGTGCTCCCTTGCCATTTCACCATGTACTTCATCCTGCTCACAAGTACCTCTCCATCTGCTTTTTCCCATGGAGAGTGGCAGTGGGAGGAGAGTCTGGCCGGGCCAAGATACACCTCCTTGGACAATGATCCAGTGATATGTAGATAACACTCAGCACCAGAGCATAGAGTTGGCACATAAGTTTTGTTAAATGAGTAAATGATGAAGGAACATGTTATGGTCCCCAGCTATCTACGGGTTCAGAAAGGAAGGCCCTCCACAGATGGCCAATGGCAGGAAGAAGGGCTGAGACTTAATCTCAGCCCAAGCACTTTGCTAAATGCTTTACATGTGTTATCTCTATCAATCTACACCACAATCCTGTGAGGTAGGTACTACGTTTATCATTTTAAAGAGAGGAAAGCTGGTTCAGAGAAGTTATGGAATATTCCCTTGGCCACACGGCTACTACACTGGGAAGCTGAGATTCTAAGGTAGCTACAACACAACATTCATTCATTCAGTCACCACATATGTATTGACCTCCTTGAGTGCCAGAAACAGATCTAGAGGCTGGGGAAGAGCAGTGGGCCCAACAGAGGCCTTGCGCTCATGCAGCCTACGTTAGAAAGCCCACTTCAGAGCCTTGGTTCTTATTTCCTTTTATGTCAGTCATGCCCTTTGAACTCACCAAAGGAAAGAAACCTACAGACTTGTGGAAGTGAGGAGAAATGGAATCCTAGGTGTGCACAAGGGCCTCACCTCATGTTTCCCTCAGGAGACATTCATTCAGAAGCCCCTTTTCCTGCCAGTTCGGAGACAGGCACTGTTGCAGCGTTTTTTGCTGCTCCTTTGTTCATACATCCAGCTCTGTTTTCTTCCTCAGCACCTCACTCCCACTCAGATCAAACTCCCTCCAATTAAGCCTTAATCTTTGCAATCCATTCTTTGGTAGTATTTGCCATTAAGGCTTTTCCAAGCTGAAGATCAATTTTCAAGTCAAATGACTCATGAAAGTAATTAAGCATAATTTCAGTGTTTTGAGGACATTCTTCAAGAATACATGCTAGCAAAAGACATTCAGGTTATCAGAAGATTCAGTGTACAGAATTAGTTGTGGCTTTAGCTAACCTGCAAATTGATTCCTAAAGTACTTTTGTTTGGTTATTTATTTTGTTGTCATCATGTAAGTCCCTAACAAAGACCCTCTTGGCCAAGGATTTGAAGTTGCTTGATCAATATTATTCACCTTAATGTAAAAATGTATGAGGGTAAAAATTCCCAATTTCTGACATGTGTCTTCCTTTTCTAAGAACTCTGGAGCCTGAATGACTTGATGATGTTTTCTTTCATTTCTTTCGTAAATATTTATTACATGTTTACCATATGCCAGGTATCTGGCAAGTGCTGGGATACAAACACAAAAAAGGCAGATAGGCTCTCGCTCTCACAAAACTTCTCATGGCAGGTGTGTGTGCATGATGCAACAGCTGTATTAGCCAAGAGAGTCAGTCCTAAAGAATCCCTGGTGTAGGAGGCAAGGAGGAGACCTCAGGTGGAGAAAGAGAAAGGACAGCAGGTGCTCTCCTTGGCTTAGTGCACAAGGTCCTCCACACTCCGGAGTCAGCACAGTATGGCAGAGAGAAGCATGGGCTCTGGAGCCAGACTACCTGTGGTCTGAGTCCTGACTTTGCCACTTACTAGTTGTATGTCTAGGCTAGCTAGGGTAACTTTTTTTGGTCACTCTGTGCCCTCATCTGTAAAATGGGAATAATAATTCTCTCCCCAGGGGTGCCTGGCTGGCTCAGTCAGTAGAGCAAGTGACTCTTGATCTCAGGGTGGTGAGTTCAAGCCCCATGTTGGGCATAGAGCTACTTAAATAATAATAATAATAAATTTTTAAAAATAAAAAAATACTCTCCCCAGAGCACCTGGGTGGTTTAGTCAGTTGAGTGTCTGACCCTTTCTTTTTTATATTTATTTACTTTGGAGAGAGAGAGAGAGAAAAAAAAAAAGAGAGAGAGAAAGAGAGAGAGAGAGAGCAGGTGAAGGGTGGAGAGAGGGAGACACAGAATCCACAACAGGCTCTAGGTTCCGAGCTGTCAGCACAGAGCCTGATGTGGGGCTCAAACTCATGGAGTGCAAGATCATGACCTGAGTCAAAGTCGGATGCTCAACCAACTGAGCCACCCAGGTGCACCTGAGTGCTTGACTCTTGATTTTGGCTCGGGTGTGATCTCACAGTTTTTGAGTTCAAGCCCCACATGGGGCTCTGTGCTGACAGTGTGGAGCCTGCTTGGGATTCTCTCTTTCTCCCTCTCTCTCTGCCCCTCCCCTGCTTGTATCTCTCTCTCAAAATAAATATATAAACATTTGGGGCCCCTGGGTGGTTCAGTCGGTTAAGCATCTGACTTCAGCTCAGGTCATGATCTCATGGTTCATGGGTTCAAGCCCCACATCAGACTCTGCACTGAACGGCTCAGAGCCTAGAGCCAGTTTTGGATTCTGTGTCTCCCTCTCTCTCTTCCTCCTCCCTGCTCATGCTCTCTCTCTCTCTCTCTCTCTCAAAATTAATAAATAAAACATTTAAAAAAGATTTTAAAAATAAACATTAAAAAATTAAAAAAAATACTTTCCCCATATGTGATTGTTATAAATATTAAATGGGATAAATTGTGTTAAGTATTTAAAATAGTGTCTTGAGGGGACTGGGTGCCTCAGTTGAGCATCCAACCCTTGATCTCAGCTCAGGTCTTGATCTCAGGGTCATGAGTTCAAGCCCCGCATTGGGTTCCACGCTGCATGTGAAGCCTACTTAAAAACATATATTTTCCCCTCTCCTGCCACTCCCACAAGGGCACTGTGGGTTTTGTTCACATTACACATCTTGATAAATCCCCCAAATTTATCTACATGTGAGTAATTATTACTATTATTATTCATTAGTAATTTATTGAGCCTCTCCTGTGTGCTAGGTGTTGCTGCATGATTATTGAAGGCAGTGTGAGAAGCAAGGATAAGGATCAAACAGACCTGGTGGAACTGTGGGACCTTGGTCACATAGCTCAACCTCTTTGAGCCTCAGCTAAGCCACCTGTAAATGTGGAGATGATGGCATCTTCACAGAAGCTGTGGTGAGGATTGAATACATTCAATGCATAAAGTGCTTATCAAGGTGCCAGGCATTTGATAAGCCCTCAATAATGAGGAACTAGAGGAGGAGGCAGAGGGTAATCTTACCGGTGGCTGCCATTATTTAGTCAGAAAACTGAGGTTCAAGACCTTCAGTCCTTGTTTTCCTGTTCTGCTCTGTTCAGGGGCTCTTTCTCCCATGACGGTGTATTGTCCTCAACCCCACTTTCCTGTAATCCTGTTGACAGCTCTCTCTCCTTGAACAACCCTGCTGTTACTTAGAAAGAACGGGATGGTAAGCCTCAGGACTGCCTGTTGAAACTCTGTCTTTCAAGTATCACACATACTTTGAGATACTTTTTTGATCCTTTTTCCTCCTAAGCAGATACAGTATCTACCTTGGGTAAACCCTCATATAGCTAGGTCTGTTGTGTCCCTTTACACATGCTACCCCAATACTGCAGTCATTTGGGGATTTGTCTTATCTATTCCCGTAGGTCACAAAATTTTTAAGATAAAAAGGCTGTTGTACTCAGAAGTGTTTTTATTTAATTCTAGTGGAATCTTTGGCTTTGCAGCAATTCTCTTAGAGCTTTCTACCTCCAGATTTTTGCCTCTTCACCTGCTTCTCAAAACAGATGTTCTATTTTACTGGGTAGGTCAGGAGAACGAGCCATCAGATATACACACTCCAACCTGATTAATATTTTCCTATGCCTGATCTCCAAGGAAACAATGAACGACCTCTTGGGCAAAGTATATACCTTTACTTAAGCACATCCACCTGTCCTTATGCTCTTAGAGCTATTTTAGAGAGCTGCCCAGCATAGCCTAATAGCTAAGGGCGTATGTCCTGTTTAGCCCCTGCCAGGGTAAGAACGGGGATTGTATGAGTTAGCACATGAAAAGTACTTACCAGGTAAAGCACTTAGCACATGGTACACACTCAGTAAATGTTAGCTATTATTATTAATGATCTTCTATCAGCTTCTATAACTTGCTTCTTTATGACATCCTTTCATATCTTTCCTCAATCTTACTTTCAAATCTTCTCCAACCTAAAAAATATCCTTCTCAGCTCTGCATTCTCCTTAATTCATAATCTTCACAAACTTCTTTCCTTTAATTGTAAATCGAATTTCTGAAAATAACACTTCACATTTGCTGGCTCTATAATCTCACCTCCCATTCCCTTCCTGACCCCCTGCAGACAATCTAGATTCCAGACCCAACATTCCATTGGCTCTGCTCTGACAAAGATCACCAGTGACCTCTTTGGTGTTCATCCTATTTGATGTCTCTGAAATTTAACACATCCTTTGGGAAACAGTCTCACCTCCTCAGCTTCAAAAAATCTGCTCTTTCAGTTCCCCTACTTCTCTAACATCCCCTTTGCTCTCTCTCATTGGTTCCTTTTCTTCTGCCCACTCTCTGAAAGTTAATTTTCCTCACCATTCTCTCCTTTACCTCATCCCTTCCCAGAGGGTCTATGAGCAAATCTGTATCTTCAGCTCTGACCTCTTGCCTCAACTTTAGACTCAAAGAGCCTATGCTTCCTAGACATCTCTGCCTAGACAAACTACACTCACATCCAAATCAAGCAGATGCCTTCCCTATCTCAGTTAACTGCCCAACTCTCCAACCAGTCACCCAAGTTGCATACCTCAAGGCCATCCTTGATTCATTACCCACACATCCAATCAGTTATCCAGACCAGATTCTACCTCTTTTATACATGAGCTAGCCTCTCCTCTCCACCCTCCCACCTCTCTGCAAGTCCAGACCCTCATCGTCTTTCCAACTTGGACTTATTGAAGACCTTCCCTATCAACTCTCCAATCTCTAGTTTCTTACTATAGATAATCCAGTCGGCATACAGTCTCCAAAGTGTGATCATTATAAAATACAGATCTGTTTTCTTCACTTTCTGAATATAACTCTGCAATATCTTCCTATTGCCTACAAATAAAGCCTATGGATAAAGTCCACATACAGTAAAATCTAACTGAATACTCTAAGATCTTGCTACTTTAGATTATTTCTTATTCTTGGACTTACCAAGACATTTATCTGTACATTATTGTGTATAATTCACAGTCTAGCTCATGTATTTCTCCTTATAACATAATCACTGGAATAGGCCAGTTGACCTAAGGTAGTTTCACCAAGCTATGATTCTGTGGTATTCCTCCCCTACGTAACCTATTCCAAAGTGCTGGCTATCCTGAGACCCAAGTGGAAACCTAGAAATCATCCTAGACTTCTCTTTTATAACCATGATCAACAGATGCTGAGAATATCATCTGCCCAGCCTCATAAATAATACATCGTCATAATAATACCAAACACTTATATTTACAGTGTAACGGACACTGTTCCAAATGAGATGGATGGATGGATAGATACATACATACATAGAGACATGGATACATTGATGCATAGATACATAGAATATAACACATAACTAAAATAGAATAATAAAAAATATATACTTCAAATGGTACTTACAACAGGTAACTTTGCAGTATGAAAGTGAGGGTCTCTTTATTCATTCCACCTTCCACCCATTCAGCAAACATTCATTGAACACCTACTGTATGCAAGACATTACATACTTCCAAAAATGTTTCTTCTCTCAAGAAAATAAAAATCTAGAAAATAGAAAGGACATTAAAGCTAACAAATACAGTGAAGTGTGACATGTAGGATTGCACAGAGGTTAAAAGAACAAATTCAAGACCCAGACAGACTTTGTTCAAAGCCTAGTTTTGCCACGTGACTTTAGGAAATTTATTTAAACTATTTGTGCTGTATTCTTTTTCATAGTACCTATATCATATGATTGATGCCAAGACTTTAAGTTTTTTTTTTTATGTTTATTTTTGACAGAGAGAGAGAGAGAGAGACAGAGCATGAGCGGGGGAGGGGCAGAGAGAGAGGGAGACACAGAATCTGAAACAGGCTCCAGGCTCTGAGCTGTCAGCACAAAGCCCGACGTGGGGCTCGAACTCACAGACCACGAGATCATGACCTGAGCTGAAGTCGGACGCTCAACCGACTGAGCCACCCAGGCGCCCCAAGACTTTAAGTTTTAATGTAAATAAAGAACTCTGATCAGTGCCTCAAACATGGTAACACGAAGGGCAACTATAATGAATAGTAGCAGTTGTCATTGTCATGGATTGACACATAAGGGTACATTGGCAACAGAAAGCTAGAAAAAGAGAGACTGATTTTTTATATTGGAGAAAAAGGAGTTCCGATAAGTCTTTAGAGAAAAACATAACTTCAGATAAGTTTTAGAAGGTGAGTAGGTAATCTCTAGGTAGACAAAAAAGGAAAATATAGATGGGCAAGGTTAAAAGCAAGGGACAGTAACTTCTAAAGCTGATACATCCAGCTGAAGATGTGGCATGTCAGAATGTCTTCAGCATTTTGCTTTGGATACCTATGGCTATGGGAGGTAGGAACGTAACAAGGGTGGATAAGTGATGTTCTTATTATGACTATAGATCTTTAAAAGCTATCATTTGAAACCATGTTTATTACTAGACAGAGAATAATAATAACACCTTCTCCTGTTTGTGTAGCACCAATTCTGTACAATTTTAAGATAATATCTCAGTAATCTTCACAACCTTGGAGGTCTGTCCAATTATAATTATCACTGTTTTTCATATGGGAAAGCAGAAGTACAAGGAGAGGAAAGCAGAAATCAAGGGCTACTCAGAAAGTTATTGGTGCATTTCTAGATCCAATAATTTGTTGCTCACCAAAGTGTCCAAAATAACAAGATCATACTAATTTCACACACACACAACCATTTCTCTCCTTGTCATGGAAACGTAGAGCAAAGTGCTGTAGCTTGACAAGGCTAGGGTGGAGTTCAAAAACAATCAGAAATTGTGATGAGCCATGTAGAAGATGATGGATGAACTGTGAGACAGGTTTGTGATGACAAGTAGGTTGTGCTGGAGATAAGTTGGGTTGATTGCCAGAAGGAAACTTTATTTATTTGTTTGTTTGTTTGTTTGTTTGTTTAGACTGGTATATATGTAACTTACATACAGTAAACTATATAAATCACACATGTACACATTGATTAATTCCTACAAATGAATATTATACTTGTTTGATACAGAAGCCATAATAAAATACCACAGAACAGACTGGGTGGCTTAAGCAACAGAAATTTATTTTCTCACAGTTCTGGAGGCTGGAAGTACAACATCAAGGTGCTGGCAGGATAGCATTCCTCTGAGGCCTCTCTCCTGGCCTTCAGATAGCCACTCTCAGTTCCTCTTGACATGGTCTTCACTTTGTGTGCTTATACCCCTGGTGTCTCCTTGTCTTCATGTCAGGTCATCCATCATATTGGATTAGAGCCCCTTCCTAATGGTCTCTTTTAACTTAATCAACTCTTTTAAGACTTTATCTACAAATACAGGAATGCATGTGTCAATCGTGTAGGAATTGACATCTTCATACATTAAACTTTCCCATCAATAAGCATAGGATTTCTTCTATTGATTTGAATTTTCTTCAGATTCTTTCAGTCATATTTTGTAATTTTTAGGGAACAGGTCTCGCACATCTTTTGTTAGATTTATTTGTAAACATTTGCTGTGAGCTCCTGAAAATCAGGAAGACCATGTGATATATCATATTCCAAGTATCTGGCATAATGCCTGGCATATAATAGGCACCAAGTAAATATTTGTTGAACAAAAAGAATGACCAAATGAGTAAGTCACACATAAGTAATGATAATTTAAAATTTTTATGTTCTTGTTTGGTAGTGTTTTATATATTTATACACACACACACACACATATATAATTATACACACACACACATCTATATATAATCTATTGTATATAGATTGTATAGTTTGTGTGTGTATATATATATATATTTGTTTTTCTATATTGATCTTCTATCCAGTGACCTTGTAAAATTAATTTATTATAATTTATTTGTAGATTCTTTTCATTTTTCACATGAGCAATCATCATATGTAATGATAATTTTACTTCTTGCTCTCCAAACTTTATAGCTTTTATTTTGTTTTCTTGTCCTATTATAATGGCTAATTCCAGTGCAATGCTGAATTGAAAAGTCACCACCTATTATTTGGTATTTGTTTTGGAAATACTAGCCAATGCAATTGAATAAGAAAATAAAAATAAGGCAAGAAGGAAACAAACTTATAATTATTCGTAATTGATGTAATTGTAAACCTTAAAAATACAAATACTCCACGCTCGGCATGAAGCCTGCTTGAGATTCTTTCTCTCTCTTCCTCTGCCCTTCTCCCCCACTGGTGTGCTCTCTCTCGCTCAGAATAAATAAATAAATTCATTAAAATTAAAATAAAAAAATACAAACAACTCAAAAATTATTTCAAGATATAAAAGAATTCATTAACATGGTAATCACAAATTTAATATAAAAGTCAAGTCAATTACTTTACTTTCAAATAATGATTGTTTCTCAGAAAATAGAATGGAAAGAAATGTTTCATTCACAATCACTATGAAGAGGTGAAATTCCACGAATGAATGTGATAAGAAAGCATAGAAATTTAAAAGTCCTCTGATGTATATATAAAAAAATTAAATAAATGTAAAGACATCCTTAATTTGGATAGAGGATTCAATATTTAGAATGACATCAGTTATCTTTGAATCAATCAAAGATATGAACAAGGCTTTTCGATTTTTTATTAATTTTTTTTAATGTTTATTTATTTTTGAGAGAGAGGGAGAGAGAGAGAGAGAGAGCACAAGTAAAGAGAGAGGGAGACACAGAATTTGAAGTGGGCTCCAGGCTCTGAGCTGTCAGCAGAGAGTCTGACATGGGGCTCGAACCCACAAACTATGAGATCATGATCTGAGTCGAAGTTGGATGTTTAACTGACTGAGCCACCCAGACGCCCCAGGATTTTTTTTAAACTTAAACTAAATGATACTAAAATACATATAAAAATACATTTAAGAGGTGTGCCTGGGTGGCTCAGTTGGTTGAGCATCTGACTTTGGCTTGGGTCATGGTCTTATGGTTCATGAATTTGAGCCCTACATTGTTAGGTTCACTGCTGTCAGCTTGGAGCCTGCTTGGGATCCTCTCCACCCCTCCTGCACATGCTCTCTCTCCCTCAGAAATAAACGTTAAAAAAATACACATCAGAAAAAATTGTAAAAGAGAAGACTCATGAGGGAAATAATAGATAAAATATTTAAAACTGTTTCCCTGATCTTGGACTAGACAAACAGATCAATGAGACAAATGAGAAAATCCATAAATCATCCTCATTATCAGAATTTAATAAATGATAAAAGTTGCACTTTAGTAAATGAGGCAATATGAACTGTTGAATAAACAATGTTGGTAAGACTGGCCAAATGCTTAAAGAACATAAAGCTGAATTCTCTTCTTTTCCTTCCATACTAAAATATGAAAACAACAACAACATAAAATATATAGAAGAAAACATAGGATAATATTAGTTCATAAATAATTTTCGCATGGGAAAGAACTTTCTGAGTATTTTCGAAGACATCAAGGGGCACCTGGGTGGCTGAGTCGGTTGGGTGTCTGACTTCAGCTCAGGTCATGATTTCACAGTTCGTGGGTTCAAGCCCCACATCGGGCTCTGTACTGACAGCTCAGAGCCTGGAACCTGCTTCGATTCTGTGTCTCCCTCTCTCTCTGCCCCTCTCCTGCTCACACTCTCTCTCTCAAAAACAAAAAAATGTATTAAAAAAAAAAGAAAGACATCAAGCTTACAGGAAAAGTTAATATCTGAAGTTATATCGTAATATTTTAAATTTGTATCAATTTTAAAACTCTATGCAGTACAAAAGGGCAAAAGGAAAGACAAAAGCTGATTGAAAAAAATATTTGCCATACATATGACAAACCATCTTTAATATAGAAAACATTCTCACAAGGAAGTAAACAAAAGATAAGTAACTCAATAGAAAAAAATTGGTATGGGGTTCATGGAAAAAATATGTTAGACAATTAATGTGAGAAGAGATACCCAACCATATTAATGTTTTAAAGTGTACAAATTAAAACAAGAATAAACTGTCATATTTTCTGTACAATTAAAAAATTAAAAGATTAGGTAGGCTCAAGTCTGAAGGGAAATAGGTATTTCTATGTATTGTCAATTGTATAAGTTATTACAAACCTTTTATAGAGAATTTATAAATATCTTTCCAAGTTACTAATGAGCATATCCTTTGATGTCCATTTTGACATTTATCCTTCTCATATACCTGCAAAAGTTTTCAGATATATGTACAGGAATTTTACAATTTTGTTGTAGTATTGCTTTTAATAGTGTTATGGGCTGAACTGTCTCCCCCAAATTCATGTGTTGAAGCCCTGAACCCCAGAATGTGATTGTATTTGGAGATAGGATGTTTAAAGAAGTGGCTAAATTGAGATGAGGCAGTTAAAGTGGCCTTAATCCAATCTGACTGATGTGCCGATAAGAAGAGATTAGAACAGAGAGGAAAGAGCACATGAAGACCAAGGGAGAGAACAGCCACCCACAACCCAAGGAGAGCTGCCTTAGAAGAACATGACCCCGTGAACACTTGGTCTCGGGCTTCTGACCCCAGCACTGTGGGAAAATAAATTTCTGTTGTTAAAGCCACCCGGTCTGTGGTATTGTGTTATGGTGGCCCTAGCAAAACAAATACAAATAGTAAAAGTGAAATATTTTCAATGGCTATAAAAGGAAGAAAATGTTACCAGTGGTTTTCTCCAGAAAGTAGGCTTACAAAGTAGTAAGGCTAGAAGGCAGGGAGATTTTGCTTGACCTTGTACCTTTCCATTCTGTTAATTTTTAAAATATTGAACCTGTACTATTATTGTAATAAAATAGCCAATTTTTAAAAGCCATGGAAAGTTTGTGTTAATTGTGTGTGTGTGTCAGTTTTTAAAGTCCCAGAAAATCGCCAAGAAATCTTTGAGAACATAAAAAGTTTCTCTCGTTTTACTTATTTTTGACTTACTATATCTTCATGATCTAGCTTGAAAAATAAATGCAATTCACTTTGAATCTTGTCTGGTTCAATTGCAAGTAATTCAGCAGTATTGTTTTCTATTGTTTTTCTTTCATACATCTCTGGATTTATTTAATCTTCTTCCAAAACTTGAGAAATAGTAATTTTGGCACATAAGAATTGCATTGGGGTATTTAGAAAAATGCCTCAACTTAAAGTTGAGTTTTTTTTTTTTCAAGAGGACATCAACCAACCTACTGTAACATGAAACAGGTAATAACCATGAAGTTATAATAACCCTCTCTTTTAATTACAATCTAGGCAAGAAGGGTTAGGGATAAGTATATAGTAGACAGCACTATTATTGGGCAATATTCTACTTTAAACATAAGTCCACGCCTCTACTTCATATCTCCTTAGAAACATGATTCTCAGGTAACTTAAGGAAATACAAAAAATAGTGTAGTCGCTAATTATTATTTGGCCTTCGTATAACTTGAGGCTAACATTGTTTTTTCTTTATTTGGGGAGCATATTATTGAAGTCTAAGTAACTGTCTCACTCTGGTTAAAAACATGATAGGATGCATTAGTTAATAAACGGAGAATGTGAAGTTTAATTAACAAACCTGAAATCGTTCAGATGTTCTTTAAGCAGAGATAACAGAGTAGGAGTGGATGAAATGTACTAACTGAATGGCAGGAATGTCCCTGGGGCTTAACACTTTAAGCCTTTTCACAATTGGCTTGCATAGGTAAACCGGCTTCAGGGATGGGATAATCCAAATGAACAAGTGTTTTTCTTATGTGCCTCCTATGGGTCTGGAGCTTCTGTTAGGTCCTGTGGGGGCCGCAAAAGAAGTAGATGAAATGTGAAACAGCCAGGCGCTGTGGAGAACATTAGGGATCAGGTGCTAGCCGTAGCTTTGGCCTGCCGTGAGCACCAAGGAGGCCAGCCTTACTGCAGCACCTAGTCTCAGGAGTAGAAATCGCAAAGTAAATGGACAAGAGAGGAAACACTACATGACTGGTTTGAAATTTCAAAAACCACTATCTTGAAGGCTCATGTTTATGAAACATTAGTTAGTTATGTGGAACTACTCTTTCCTTTTGTTCAACAAATATTTACTTGGTGCCTATTATATGCCAGGCATTATGCCAGATACTTGGAAAATGATACATCACATGGTTTTCCAGATTTTCTGGAGCTCACAGATAAATGGCATTGACAGATAGTAAAGTAGTGACTAGGTTTTCCAAATTTTGAAAGATAGCTGGAGAAGTCCTATATTCATGTGCAAACAGGGACTTTTTAAATCCAGAGTGGGTTGTTGAGAAACTGAGCTTCTCTGTGTTTACAAAAATGTTTAGCCCAAGGTTAATAGAAAGGAGAAGAGAGTGAGAGCCATCTGGATTTGAGCCTCAATTCTGCACCTTCCTAGGTATGTGAATTTGATTAACGTTTTAGAGTGTCTATGCTTGTTTCTTTTTTTTTTTTTTAATTTTTTTTTCAACGTTTTTTATTTATTTTTGGGACAGAGAGAGACAGAGCATGAACGGGGGAGGGGCAGAGAGAGAGGGAGACACAGAATCGGAAACAGGCTCCAGGCTCCGAGCCATCAGCCCAGAGCCTGACGTGGGGCTCGAACTCACGGACCGCGAGATCGTGACCTGGCTGAAGTCGGACGCTTAACCGACTGCGCCACCCAGGCGCCCCTATGCTTGTTTCTTTATCTGAGGATAGCAAACTGAGGATCATAAAAGTGCCTAACTCACAGTCATTAAGAGGATTAAATTAGCTATAAAGGTGAAGTTTAAGCACTATGTTATATTTACAATTGTGTATTTCAGACTTAAAGAAATATTATTGGCTTTCACATTCAAAAAGCAAACTGTAAAGTGAATTAATTACAATTAGAGTGCCTGGCTGGGCCAGTCAGTAGAGCATCTGACTCTTGATCTCAGGGTCACGAGTTTGAGCCCCATGTTGGGTGTAGAGATCACTTAAATAAATAAAACTCAAAAAAAAAATAAAGTAAAAGAGGGGCACCTGGGCGACTCACTGAGTTAAGCATCCGACCCTTGATTTCAGCTCAGGTCATTATCTCACAGTTTGAGTTTGAGCCCGCATCAGACTCTGCACTGACAGTGCAGATTCTCTCACCGTCTCTCTCTCTGCCTCTCTTGCGCTTGCATGCTCTCTCTTTTACTGTCTCTCTCCCTCTCTCTCTCTCTCTCTCTCTCTCTCTCTCTCTCAAAATAACTAAACTTTAAAAAAAGAAAACAAAACACCAAGTTCTCCCTTTCTTTCTCTCTCTCTGTCTCAAAATAAATAAATATTAGTTTAAAAATGTTTAAAAGGGGCACCTGAGTGGCTCAGTTGGTTAAGCATCGGATTCTTAATTTTATCTCAGGTCATGATCTCAAGGTTAGTGAGATCCAGGCCTATGTCAGGTTCTGCAGTGACAGCCAGGAGCTTGCTTGGTATTCTCTCTCTCCCTATCTTTCCGCTGCTCCCCCATTGTGATCTCTCTCACTCTCTCTCTCAAAATAAATAAACATTAATAAAATGAATACATGTTTAGGCATCAGTAGAATCTAGATGCGGTCATTTAACCAGTTGCAATGCAATTTCATTCATCTACTCAAGAGGGAATACAGATACATTCTGTTTGGCATAACATGGGGAAAAGCTTCCAATAGTTAAGTGTCCAGGTATCACAAAGCCCAGAAAAAGACCAATTTCAGGCCCTATACTAAGTACATTACTGATCCACAATGTCTTAACTATGAATGTGAAATCCAAAAAGTTCTGAAAACCAAACTATCATGAGGTTATTTATAATATGTGTTTATCCCACTTAATGTGAATATATTTATATGTTTTACTGAAGACAAGGCAGCATGTATAATAGATTTGAGTACTTTACAGAAATAATTCACTTGCTTCCTCCTAAAAAATATTACCCTAACTTCGGACTTAGCCATACGACTTGCTTTGGGAACATGACTGGAGGTGATGAGAGCAGGGCAAGGGCTCTAAGTCACTTGTGGGATTTGAGTTTGGCTTGTCCCTGTGTCCCTTGTTCCTATGATTTGACATGAGGAAGCCTGCCCCAGGAAATTGCTGATCCAAGAAGAGTGAGAAGAAAGAGTGAGAGTAGTGAGAGAATAGCCTCTCCAAACTGCAATCTGGAAAAGACACAGCCAATCCTGGCTGAGCCCAGATGACCAGCAGCCTGAAGCAGTCATCCCTTCTGACCCACAGATCTGTAAGTAAGAAAAACATACAATTGCTTTTGTAAGCCTTTGAGTTTGGGAGTGTTTTGTTAATGTGGAAATATTGAGGCAATAGCTGACTGACACAATGTATTTGATTTTGGACTGCTATTCCAACCTCTGTTGGAGGTATTGCATAATATACAGTATATAAACTATATTTCCTTTTGTAAACATGCTCTCTAAATTTTGAAACACACTTGGCCTTAGGGTTTTGAATAAGAAACTGTAGTTTTGCATTTTATATAATCATTATAACATGCCAATGAGATATTCCCATTTTACAGATGAAGAAACGGAGTCTCAGATGGGTTATATTAACTTGTTAAAGGTTTTATCACTAATAATTGGCAGAGCCAAGATTTGATTCCAGGATTCTGACACAGATCTATATTCTTCAACATTAGGCTATTCTGCTTTACATAAGTGGTATTAGTATCCAGTAAAATATACAAAACACACACAAAAAATGATTTTTATTGCAGTTACCCCTGTTATTTTTCCTGCTAATAAATTTCTAATAACTTCTAGCCTCAATTCTTAGGGGAAAAGTCATAAACATTTTGCATTTGTTGAGACAGTCAATAGAGGCTTTTCCCTTAACAGGTTGAAACATAAGCATTGAAATATAAGTTTGAAATAATCATTTTAATGGTGGAAATTAATTAAATCCCTGAAAGCTATCATGTTTTAACTATTTCTTGTCTAATTTTGCTGTACTTAACTGCTGATATTCAGAGTTCACAATAAACCAGTCATCTCTATCATGAGGGCAAATTTTGATTTCAGTCTCATTGACTGATTTCATAAATTATACTGAAGAAGATTGCTGTGATATTTCCTTTTGGGGATTTTAATTAACTAGTAGAGTTCCTCTGATGTTAGTCATTAGTCAATCTTTTTTGGAAATTATCTGGTTGTTAAATATCAAAAGTAACAAATTGCCTTAATGGTTATATCACTATCAGAAATATGAACCTTCCTTGTTTAAAGAAAATGTGCCTAAGTCCTTGCTTCATTTCCTGGTCAGAATCAGGTGCCCAATTCTTTAACTAAAAGTTCATAAAATGATGGGGTGCCTGGGTAGCTCAGTCGGTTGAATGTCTGTCTTGATTTCGTCTCAGGTCATGATCCCAGGGTCCTGGGATCAAGCCCCACGTCGAGCTCTGCACTGAGCATAGAGCCTGCTTGAGATCCTCTCTCTCTCCCTCCTTCCCTCTCTCTCTCTCTCTCTCTCTCTCTCTCCCTCTGCCCCTCCCCTGCTCTCTCACTCTCTCTCTCTAAAATAAAAATAAAATAAAGTTCATAAAATGAGTATAACACAAAATTAAATCAAATTATGAATTTTAGCTTCCACTAGAGTTGATTCAGGCTCTTTCTAGGTCGAATAATTTGGCCCTTGTTACCTTCCTGAGACTTACTGCATAAGAGGAATATTCAATTTTGTGAAAGTAGGCTGACTTCAGAATTATGATATCTTGCCAACACAGATAGATTTCATCAAAAAATTCTAAGATTAATTGAATTGAACAGTAGAGGACAATGGAAAAATGAACAAATCCATTCTTACATTTCAGATTTCTTTGGAGCTTGGCAAAGCAGTGGGATCAACATTTTAGTACACATATTGGCATTGTAATGATAGAAGTGACTTTATAATATTTTATTTATTTTTCTAATTTAAAAATTCCAATTTTAGTAGTATACATTAGTCAAAAAAATGTTTGAAGTAAAAACAAAGCAATTGATCATCCACAATCTCACATCTAAAACATAACAAGTGAAGATTTCGGTGTATTGTAGAAAAGTATCAATAAGAGAATAACTCATAATTTAAAATAAGCTTGACCTTGGGGTGCCAAGGTTGGGCATCCAATTCTTGATTTTGGCTTAGGTCATAACCTCATGGTTTGTGAGATCGAGCCCCAAGTTGGGCTCTCCACTGACAGTGAGGTGCCTGTTTGGGATTCTGTCTCTCCACTTTGCTGCCCCTCCCCCATGCATGCTTGCTCTCTCTCTCTCAAAATAAGTAAAAATAAACTTTAAAAATAGAATCAAATAAGCTTGACCTTTATTCTTCATTTATGTAAGCTATGCTTAGACTTGGAAGATTTAGTGACTTAAATAATTTATTGTTTGGATTTAGTCATTATAGAAATATGATGGAGTTCTCTGATCTTGTTTTCCCCATAATTTGGTTTCTACATGTCTATATATCTGGTTTCTATATGTATAAATGACAGAGAAGGAGTTTCTAAATTAACTGATTCCTCATGCTGTCTTTTCTTAGTGTCCTATGAATAGAGGATAAATTATTGGAGGCTAAGAAATGGGAAGAATTTCTAATGTTTGCTTGAAAAAGCTGGGAAATCTGGGGTGCTTGGGTGGCTCAGTTGGTTAAACATCTGACTTCAGTCTAGGTCATGACCTCACGGTTCATGGGTTCTAGCCCTATGTCAGGCTCTGGGCTGACAGCTTGGAGCCTGGAGCCTGCTTCGGATTCTGTGTCTCCCTCTCTATCTCTGCCCCTTCCCTGCTCATGCTCTGTGTGTGTCTCTCTCTCTCAAAAAGCTGAGAAATCTTAGTTTTATTAGTCACTGGCTTAAAATGTTTCAAAAACAACAATAACAATAACCCTAATAATGATTCACAAATCACTCTTTTCAAATACTTATCAATCAATATATACATATCTCTGTTTAGAGCTTTTCAAATTTAAACAGAAAATGTAGATTGAGGAATATCTCTGAGGGAATGAAAAGGATTAAATGTTTATATTCTTTGGAAGACAAATATGTCCCCTGTGTCTGTAAGGAACAAGGGTTAGTACATTAATGACACCCACTGGTTTTGTTTGTTGGGTTTCTTTGCAGGGAGAGGAGCAGTGGAGGAGGGTGATTCATTTGTTTCTTTTATAAGCGACCCCAAACTATTAACAACAGAGCACCAAGACTCAAGGACAATTCTATGCAGTTTAGTTAACTTGTAAATGACATTTGTTTGGGGAGTTGAAAAACATATCTGCATTTGATTTAAAACTCTGTACCAAAATAAAATGAAGATGTTTTAAGTTTACTTAAACTACTCTCCTCCAGAATGAATTGGCTTTCAAACTGACGTTTGCTTTTTTTTTTATAAAACATTTTTTTTTAACGTTTATTTATTTTTGAGACAGAGAGAGACAGAGCATGAACAAGGGAGGGTCAGAGAGAGGGAGACACAGAATCTGAAACAGGCCCCAGGCTCTGAGCTGTCAGCCCAGAGCCCGACGCAGGGCTTGAACTCACTGACCGCAAGATCATGACCTGAGTTGAAGTCGGCGCTTAACCGACTGAGCCACCCAGGCGCCCCTGACATTTGCTTTTTTAATACAAAACTCACTATTAGCACTGGTATAGGTGCTGATTAATCAGAAAAGAGGCCAGCCTTCAACCACCACCTTTAGGCTGAACTAATGGTACCTGCTGACTGTTAGTCCTATAGGCTTCCTCGATCTCATTTCTTTTTGTCCAGAAAATCTTCATAAAACTTCAGAACTAAAAGTAAAAATAATAGAAGTAGAAGTCATAATAAAAACAACAACAAAAAGGACTAGGCTCTCTGAGATCAGGAATAATATTATAGAATTATTGTCTATTCATTAAAAAGACTCCTATTATTAATGCTAAAAATACCCAGGGCAATTCAAGTCTATAATCTGACGCCTGCTAAGTCCCTAAAGAATTGAGAATGTTAGGTTTTGGTCTAATAATTTTTGTTGTTGTGTCGTCATTTCTCAAAATCTTTTTATAAATCACAATTATGTGTCTGTTGACACTAATGTCAATGGTATATGAGTTTGTTTACTCTTTTTGATACTAGGAATTACTTGAATCAAGAGAAAGGTAGTCTAGCCCATTGACAGCAGAGTCTTGAAGCTTCTTTTCCACAAAGGCTTATAAGGCAGTACTGTTCATACACAACATGTCACTAATTTTCTTAACCCTGTGAGATTGTCCCTAGTCACCATAAAGAAATTTAGGCTCATGGGGCACCTGGGTATCTCAGTTGGTTAAGTGTCCAACTTCTAGCTCAGGTTGTGATCTTGTGGTTTGTGGATTCAGGCCCTGCATCAGGCTCTGTGCTGATAGATCAGAGCCTGGAGGCTGCTTTGGATTCTGTGTCTCCCTCTTTCTCTGCTCCTTCCTCCCTCATGTTCTCTCTGTCTGTCTCTCTCTCCTAGAAATAAATAAACACTAAAAAATTAAAAAAAAAAAAAAAAGAAATTTAGGCTCAGAACTAAATGACTTGCTATAAGGCACACATATAGTAAATGGTGGTGCAAGACTGCCTCCCTTTCAGCACATGCTATCTCGTAGAGAGACAGGGTGAACTGGGAATACAGAGAAACTCCTGGGGCTGTCACTTCTGAATCGTTAGAACATAACACAGAAAACTCATGCTTTTCCTGTCCCCACACCGCCACCTTAATATTTTCCACCCAGTAGACTTGACTGTGGAAGTCAGTCTTCTTGGGGGAAATAAAGTGGTGTCATTAGGAATATACCAGCTTGGGTAGGGAGAGCTAGGTTATGGAGGTGGAGGAAAGAATTGGTGCTAAGTAGCCAGTCCCGGTGTCGGCAAGACAAGTATAGATGTGCCCCACCTCATAGCCAGTGCTGGAACTTATTCTCTGCTGCCTGGCCTCAGGGACCCCCAGAGTTTCCCAGCCAAAGAACCACCTCAATTCCAGTGACTGAGAATGGTTCTGCTGATCTACTTGCCATTCCGGTTTCCTGGTTCTACAAAAAAAAAAAAAAAAAAAAAAAAAAATTGTTGGGAACACTCTCACTTTAGGAATAGACAAAAGAACCTTTGAAAATCTCTATAAGCAGAGCTGTACTGGTTGTTCACAGTGGTTACTCCTGGGAAGGGGAAGATTTTCACTTTTAACAACTTGTATAGTATTTAAATTTTTATGACAGCATATTAGTTTGCATTAAATAACACAACTAAATAAAATCTATGTAAGCTCTATCAACTGTGCAATGAAAAAAAAATCAGTATTTTGTCTTTTGACATTTCTTACAAAAACTCTCATTGATGTCTATACTATTACTTTCCTCTTCACAACTTTATGTAAAAAAGCACTTTGAAAGACAGCACAAGATGATATTTCCAGCCTACCATTCAAAGTTGACTGATACTAATTTGTGTCCTGGCTCCCTCTATAATTTGCTATGTGACCTTAGGCAAATCACTCAACCTCTCTGGACCTTGGTTTCCTATGATACAACTTGACTAAAGAATGCTTATAGGTTCTCCCTTATAACTCATTGATAGATTAGGTGATTATTTCTATTATGTTGCATGGTTGCTAATAGTTCCTTGGTATCCTCTCTCTTTGCTGTTTACTAGAACTCCCAGCTACAAAAGATATTCCTCAAACTTCCTTGTAGTCAATGCGATATGAACAGAAGTGATGTTTGCAGCCTCTGGGTTGTACCTTTAGAAGCAAAAAGCATGTCTTTCTGCTGAATCTTGCCCTCTTTCTCTTTGCTCAGATGCTGACTAAGGATATGTATTAGCAGTTCATCTTCAACCATGGGGAGAGAACAACACCGTCCTAAATGGCAGAGACAGAAGAAACTTCAGGCTTTAACATTAAGAAGCTACCTTTATTATCCCCTATTTAGTTAGGATGTTTTATGAGAGAGAAATACACTTCTTTTTTTTTTTAACTTATTTATTTTTTGAGAGAGAGACTGAGAGATAGAGAGAGAGAGGGAGAGGGAGAGGGAGAGGGAGAGGGAGAGGGAGAGAGAGAAGGAGAGATAGAATCCCAAGCAGGCTCCATGCCGTCAGTGCAGAGCCTGATGTGGGGCTTGAACTCATACTGTGAGATCATGACCTGAGCCAAGATCAAGAGTGGGACACTACCAACTGAGCCACCCAGGCACCCCGAGAAATACACTTCTACCTTGTCTAAATTACTTTTGGTAAATTGGGCATTTTGTTTTGGCAGTTAAAGTTGGAATTTGGAATTGCAAGGAAAAACCAGGTTTATTATACTCTACCCAACTATGTTTCAATTTGTCTTTCTTTAATCCCTTAGTTTAACCATGTCTACTCTTAGCGGCACTGATTCTCTGTGGATTTATTTTTATTTTTTTCAAAGAGAGAGAGAGAGAGAGAGAGACAGAGTGTGAGTGGGGGAGGGGCAGAGAGAGAGGGAGACACAGAATCCAAAGCAGGCTCCAGGCTATGAGCTCTCAGCACAGAGCCTGACGGGAAGTTCAGACCCACGAATCATGAACCTAAGTTGGATGCTTAACCAACTGAGCCACCCGGGTGCCCCTTTCTCTCTGTGGATTTAAACAAACATGTGGTCCTATAGCAGGAAATCATAATCATAAACTCTAAGTATATCCTTGTTATGACAGATAGTCAGTTTTTTTTTTTTTATTGTTGGTTGGTGGCCAGGTAACTATTTGTATATATGTTTTATCAGACACACAGGATAGACAGTAGAGTGAAGGACCTGTATCTTGTTCTTTTTATCCATTATAGCAGTCTACACAGAGCCTAGCATATTGTAAATGTTCAACAAATAAATGCATAGTTTTTTTTAAGTTTATTTATTTAGTTTTGAGAGAGAGAGAGAGAGAGAGAGAGAGAGAGACTGTCTGTGCACATGTGTGCAAGTAAGTGGGGGAGGCGCAGAGAGGGAGAGAGACAGAATCCCAAGAAGACTCTGCACCATCAGCACGGAACCCAATGTGGGATTCGAACTCATGAACCATGAGATCATGACCTGAGTTGAAGTTGGATGCTTAACCCACTGAGCCCCCCAGGCGCCCCAATAAATGCATAGTTAATGCTCTGGTGAAAGAGAGAGGGTGCATCTAGTAAAGTTGGGTAAGAACCCTGACCTCTGGCTTTTATAGATCTTATGATTGAGGCTGATGCCACGTAGCTAGTCAATAGGGTGGTGGCTGCATCATTTAGTTCAGAGATGGGTATATGACAAGGCCAGGTCAATCAGAAGCAATTATTACAAGATTTTTGTTTAAAGTGTGGACTAAGAAAAACTTCCACTCTGTCGGGGTTATATCTTGGAGCTGCCAGGAAACAGTTTTCTCCCAGAAGTGGAGAGCCTTCGTGGGAACAGAGACCACCTCGTGGAACAGAGCTCACTCAGAGGCCAAATCAGGATAACATTGTCTCAGCGTCTGGATTCAGCCCTACCCATGAATTTTTCAATAAAATGAGCCAATACATTACTCTTTTTGTTTACTGCAGTTTCAGTTCATCCTGACTAATATATAACACGTAGGTTCTGGTACCAGATTGTTACTCTTGGGGAATCATTTCACCTTTCTGAATGTTGAGCATTGGATTTGATTTCTAAAGTGCTTTCGAGCTGTAATTTCCATGATTCTTTCTTTGTGTGTGTATGATTCAGTTAGGGTAATGCTAGTTGCTTTAGCAGATAGATACTAGCATCTCAGTAACATAATACAAAAGATGTTCATTTCTCACTCATATAAAGTCCAAAAGAGGTATCTGACTGGCAAGTGTCTCTCCTCCAAGTAAAGATTTAGGGCTTCTTTTATCTTGTGGGTCTGCTATTTTGACCTGTGGGCTCCCAGCTCACCATGCTTCTTGTCACTAAGCCAGGGAAATAGAAAACAAAGACGGTATGTTATGGAGGGATGGAAGGTTATTGGACAGGTCTACAATTAGCACCTATCACTTTTGCTCACACTCTATTAGCTAACACAGGATCACATTTAATTACAAACAAGGCTGGAAAAGCTTCCAGGAAGGAGAAAAAATAGACTTGGTGTATAGCTACTCAGTCTCTGCCACAGTAAGCCCTTGACCCATGCCTGGTAGCTGGGTTCTGTATCTGTAATTCAAGCTGGTTAACTATATGTTATATCCCAGAAATTAGTCCTGTTGGTCCTGAAAGGGAATACAAAGAGAAATATAGCCATTAACAAGTTGAACAACCAAAAGTTTGTTAGTAGAAAATACTGAAAGGAGGTCTTTAGGTCTGATTGAACTTCTAGGCTTGGTTTCTATGAAGTGGTAAGAGAGGGATGGTTGGACTTTTAGGCTGTGTTTACATTTGAAGGGTGAGGGGGACAAAGACATAAAAACACCAATCATCCATTCATCCAACAAAGCTTTATCGCACATCACAACTCTGCTGGGAAGCAGCACATTTAAAGGTTATTGATAGTGTCGGTGGCATTAGAGCACAGAAAGGCTGAACACTCAAGTGCAGCTCTCCTCCACAGTACCACCAGTGTTGCCTCCTAGTGGCTTCCTTGCTGGTTTCATGCCTCTCGCTCAGGCAGTAGGGAGTCTAGAGAAGTGACCTCCTGTCTCAAGATGTGGTTTATAATTCCTTGAAATGACAAATTCATGCTCTCTTTCAGGGTGCCTCGGAGGCAGTGGGATGCTTCAGGATGAAGATGAACATCTCTTTCCCAGCTACTGGCTGCCAGAAACTCACTGAAGTGGATGATGAACACAAACTTCCTACCTTTTATGAGAAATGTATGCCCACAGAAGTTGCTGCTGACGCTCTGGGTGAAGAATGGAGGGTTATGTGGTCTGAGTCAGTGGTGGCAATGAAAAACAAGGCTTCTCCATGAAGCAGGGTGTCTTGACCCTTGGCTATGTCCACCTGCTGCTGACTTCTACAGAGCAAGGAGGACTGGAGAAAAAAATGTAAATCTGTTCAGGGTTGCATTGTGGATGCCCATCTCAATGTTCTCAACTTGGTCATTGTAAAAAAGGGGAGAAGGATATTCCTGGGTTCACTAATACTACTGTGTCTCGTCACCTGGGGCTCAAAAGAGCTAGCAGAATCTGCAAACTTTTCAATCTCTCTAAAGAAGATGATGTCCACCAGTATGTTGTGAGGAAGCCGCTACACAGAGAAGGTAAGAAACCTAGAACCAAAGTGCCCAAGATTCAGTCTTGTTACCCCATGTGTCCCCCAACACAGGTGTTGGCATATTGCTCTAAAGAAACAGTGTACTAGGAAGAATAAGGAAGACGTTGCAGAGTATACTAAATTTTTGGTCAAGAGAATGAAGGAGGCCAAACAAACCCACCAGGAACAGATTGCCAAGAGATGGAGGCTGTCTTCTCTGAGATTTTCTACCTCTGAATCAAGTCAAAAATGAGATTTTCTGGGGCACCTCAGTGGCTAGGTTGGTCAAGCATCTGACTCTTGATTTCGGCTCAGGTCATGATCTCACGGTTCATGAGTTCAAGCCCCACATCAGGGTCTATGCTGACAGCACGGGATTCTCTCTCTCCCTGTCTCTCTTCCCCTCCCCTGCTTTTGCTCACATGCTCTGTCTCTCTCTCTCTCTCTCTCTCTCTCTCTCTCTCTCTCAAATAAATAAATAAATAAATAATAAAAAATGTTAAAAATGAGATTTTCTAAGAGTAACAAATAAGTTAGATATTAAAAAATGACAAATTCATCTTATTTGGTACCTTGCAACTTAATTAAGGAGTATTTTCCACTATGGTGAAACAAACCAGAACCCACATTTGAAAGAAAAATTCTCTACCCGATGTGCAATATTTAAAAAGTCATATATAGAAATGCCTGACCTTGACCACTCAGTCCCTCATTTCTCACTTCACTGTCTTTATCTTATGCATTACCATATTTATGCTTCCATTTGAGTCTCTGTGGCTTAAGGCTGCATTTGATTTTTTTCTTAGCTCCCTTTCCTGCATAATGTTTTTTTTTTCATACTTCTCTAGGCTATGTGATTCTGAGTTAACACCTTCCATATAACATTCCTCTCCAGACACAACCCAAACTCTCATCTTGGAGGGCAGTTCCTGCTCAGACTGCCAATATCACTGGGGTAAGTTCCACACACATTCCACACCACTCTAACAGCTTTTATCACTTGTCCAGTATGATAGTATTTGTATTTTTGTCCGCCCATCACTCTTACTCTCCCTGCTTCTTCTGGTAACAGAATCCTACATAGGAATTACCAAATGATGCAATAAGCTTTATGGTCACAATGGACCAGAGTTTACAATCTATTTTTTAATGTCTGCCAGAGTCATGTGAAAAAAGATAAGAAAGGATCTTATTTATTTTCTGAATATCTCAACCAGTTGTATGCTTCCTTCATTTAAAAGAAAAGCATAAATGGAAATATATAACACACTGAGTTTTTCTCTTTTTTTTGCTAGAGAAATATCTACAATGTTCTATGTGCATACTGTGACTTCAGGGCAAGTGATCCTCAAGTAGTTGGGTTTTTTTTGTTTTTTTTTTCCTACAAAAAAGTGTACATAGTTCACAACATTTTCTCTTTTTTTTTTTTAATTTTTTTTTTTTTTAACGTTTATTTTTGAGACAGAGAGAGACAGATCATGAGCGGGGGAAGGGCAGAGAGAGAGGGAGACACAGAATCGGAAGCAGGCTCCAGGCTCTGAGTCATCAGCCCAGAGCCCGATGCGGGGCTCAAACTCATGAACCGTGAGATCATGACCTGAGCCCATCTATTGTCCTGGCATAATTTTAACAATGCCACTTTCAATCTCAGAAGAGTTCCAAAGTAGTTACTTCAACTAGATTAGATACAAAAGGGATCTTGTGAAAATAGAAGATAATTAGAGGTGCCTGGTGTCTCACTCGGTTAAGTGTCTAACTCTTGGTTTTGGCTCAGGTCATGATTTCCCAGTTTTGTGGGTTGGAGCCCCATGTCGGGCTCTGCAGTAATAGTGTGGAGCCTGCTTGGGATTTCCCTCTCACTCTCTCTCTCTGCCCCTCCCCGGCTTACTCTCCCCCCCTCTCCCGCTCTCCCTCCCCCTCAATTAAATAAATAAATAAATATTAAAAACTACAGGATAATTAAATGTTGAAATGGGGTGGGGATATCAGAAAAGGTTCTGTAATTTTCTTTACTGGACACTCCTAAAATTAATAGTCAGCTGAAGGTTCTAAGAAAATTTGTCTATCCAGAGGGTGGACAATGAATTATGTTTCTGATGCTGTCAGAAACACATAAATTTCAATAGAGGTCCTGGGTAAACTGATAGTCATAGGGATATAAGTTCATGTTAAATAATTCCAGAAGTTCCTAATTTATGCTAGAATTATCTTAACATTTGGCCTAATGTCTTCCTTAGTTATGTTCTTGATTTTTTTTACATTTATTTTCTCAAACCGCAGGTAGGTATCAGAATCTACCCAGTGTCTCTAAAAGTCTCTGAGTTGTTCTCACTTACCTGTCATATTTTCAGGACCCCCAGGAACAAGTCACAGAGGTTGTTCAGGCAAAACGATCCAGGAGTTAAAAACAACATGGAAGGCTTTCACCGCCCCTTGGCTTCTGATCCAACAGCTTTTCGCTAAAACTATCTTCACGGGTGTCAGAATAACACCTAGCTCATACATCCTACTTCTTGGTGCTTCATTTCATCCTATTGCTTAAATAGAAGCTCCTGCCTTCTTGGTTTTTGTGGTGCAGGCTGCTAACTGTTCCCCAGTATCCGGTCTCTCCCTTCCCCATGGTGATCGCGCCTTTCCCCTCTATTCCACACTTTGTTGCTGGTAATGTGGCTGCCAGCTAGAGATTAAGCACATTTGCTAGCCGCCCAGGCTTTAACTTTTTAATGTAAACAGAAGGTGTGTATATTATTTCCACATTGTTTGCTGAAAGGAAACTTCTTGCCCTGGACTTGTCCTCTTTTTCCTTCCTGAGAACTGTAAACAAGATGTGCCAGCCACCCAGCTTTGACCACGCAGATAATGACAGTGCTCTAGGGCTCTGCTACCCAAAGTATAGTCCTTGGACTAGCACCATCAGCATCACCTGGATCCTTTTTATTTCTTTATGATGATTTTTTAAGTTTTTTTTAAATTTTAGTAACCCCCCCCAACGTGGGGTTCAAACTCATGATCCTGAGATCAAGAGTCACATGCTCTTCCAACTGAGCCAGCGGGTACCCCCCTCACCTGGATGCTTTTTAGAAATACAGAATCTTGGGCCCCATTCTAGGCCCACTGAATCTGCATTTAGCAAGATCCTCAGGTGATTTAAATGCACATTAACATTTGAAAAGTACTGCTCTAGTAGAGGATGATGAATCAACAGGATAGAAGGAAAGTAGGTCTCAATTATTTTGTTAGAGCACAGCTGTCTCCTCACCTGGTCTGCCTACCTGTAGACTATTATGAGAGAGCAGATAAAATTGTATCTTATTTAAGCCATTGAATTTGCGGGTCCCTTTTTGACCTCTACCCTAACTTATATGGTTATTATTCCTTGTAAGAGCAAACCTCCTTTTTAAGCCTGGGCTGAAGTCTTATGGAGAAAGAGATAAGAAAGGATATTTCTTGGGGCGCCCGGGGGCTCAGTTGGTTGAGCGTCTGGCTTCATTCAGCTCGGGTCATGATGTCACCCTCCGTGAGTTCATACCCCGCGTCGGGCTCCGTGCTGACACCTCAGAGCCCAGAGCCTGCTTCAGATTCTGTGTCCCCCTCCCCTGCTCGCGCTGTCTCCCTCTCTCTCAAAAAAATGAATAAATGTTAAAAAAAAAAATTAAAAAGAAAAGAAAGGATATTTCTTTTCTGAATATCTGGAGTACTCACTCCACCCCTTAGGAGAGTACCTATATTTAACTCAATCTACGGTTGATTTATCTGGGACTGGGAGAGTGGGGAGTGCTCTTACCCCATCCTCCAGAGTATCACTCTGCACATTGCAATGATCATTTTTGGTCTCCTTGAGGATGCTGAGTTAAGAAGTTCAATATAAATATTAAATGAACTGAATACACAATGTCTCCGGAGATGGTTTCATTATTTTTTTTCCAGAAGACCCAAATTCTAACTAGCAGCATTAATCAAATAGACCACATTCATCTTAAAGTACATTAGGGCAAGCATGCTCTCATTTTAATATATAGACTCTCAGACACTATTTAATTTAACAACCACCATTTCTTCTTACTTCTTCCTTTCCATCTCTAGTTTGGTAAATGTGTTCTCTAGACTTGCAATTCTCCTGCTTTAATCCAACAAATATTTACTTAATGCCTCTGAAGTGCTAAGCATTATATTAAATGCTGGAAAAACAGTAGTGAATTAGATAAAACAGATCTGGTCATGTATAGCTTACAGTCTAATTGGGCAGAAGACCAATGAACAAGTAATTACACAGCTGAAGAATGTTAAGAAATGGAAAGTACTTAAAATACTTGCAGTAATGTTCATTGACTGAATAAATGAAGAGATAAATTAACCATTAACACCTTCACTCCATGACTCCATGGAGATAAAGAGCACAGTTCCTTTATTTTTCCATTTCTTGCCTCCCTCATTGCTTTGGGTTCATATTGGTCTTTGGGCCTGTGCAAGAGAAGTTGGATAATTAACCAGCTAAAAATAAGGGCTTACAGTTAATGGGCATGGAAAATGACTGGAAAGGAACTTGGCAAATGGAGATAGTTGATTGTGGCTTATTTTATTCTTTTCCTTGTCATTAAAATATTGATTGTACAATACATTAAAACTGGGAATAAAAAGGGCATGTTTGTGTGTGTGTTAATCTTCTTTATCATTTTATAAGGGAAGTGTGGTTGTATTTCCTGTGCAATACCAATATCTCATTGGGGGCTACTGAGACTGACTAATGTCATTTTCCTTCTTCTTTCCTTCCTTCTTGCCTAATGCAAGCAAGCCACTGTGATATCCGATTTCTAGTATTTGGTCTATAAAGGGCCCGTCTTTTCATTTCTCTATTGCCAAACAAAGGAGTTTTACATGTTATCTCCACCTACCTAATATTCACATCTGGTAGTCTTCTCTGAGGGCATTAAGGTCTTTTGTACAACATCACTGATCTTCCTTGAAAATCCATGGATAATAGTGGGGTGCCTGGGTGGCTCAATCAGTTAAGCATTCAACTCTTGATTTTGGCTCAAGTGGTGGGGTCGAGCCCCACATCGGGCTCTGAGCTGATAGTGCAGAGCTTGCTTGGGATTCTCTCTCTCCCTCTCTCTTTGCCCCTCCCCTGTGTACTCTCTGTCTCTCAAAATAAAAATACAAACTTAAAAAAAAAAAGAAAACCCATGGATAGCAGATAGGACAGGTAGTGGAGTGGCAATTGACAAAATAAAGAGGAAGTTGCTCAGGACATGAGATAAAAACTGAGACAAAACTGTCTCTATTGGATAGCCCCTTCTGAGGCTAGAGTTCTGCCCAGGGAAAACCACCCTGTTGATCAATTGCAGACTAGGGAACATCCCCCAAATTAGTGGCTTAAAATAACAATAACCATATTTTTGCTAATGACTCTCCAATTTGGGCAGGACTTGGTGGCAGCAGCTTTATCTCTGCTCCATATGGTTTTTGCTGGGATGGCTCACCTGGGCTGGATGATTTCAGCTAGCTTCACTCACATGTCTGAAGCTCCAGCTGGGGTGGCTGGAATGGCCAGGGATGGCCAGGCCGATTTCTTTCCATATGGCTTCTCTTTCTTGTAGGGTACATGGACTCCTTTACATGGTGTCTCAGGACTCCCAGAGAGTGAGAATACAAGCTTCAATGCTTCACAAAACTTGGTGCAGTGTTATTTCTGTTTCATTCTCTTGGTCAAAGCAAGTCACAAGCCCTCCCAGATTTAAGAGAAAGGAAAACAGACGGCTTCTAGATGAGAGACCCAGCAGATGTGTGGGAACAGGAAGTGTTGTTGCTGGCCGTGTTTGCAGATAATCTACAACACAGTGTCACCCTCAGTACTGAAAACCCACTGAGCATCTACAACCATTGTGAAGATTACAGTGGAAAGGGGAGATCAACGCCACCAATGGTGTGGTGTGTAAGTAGAAACATGAAGTTACGCTACTCACCTTTAAGATTACGATTATGACTACAACAGCTAAAAGGTTTAAAATGTGTTAACCTTGAGGTGCCTCGGTGGCTAGGTAGGTTGAGCATCCGACTTTGGCTCAGGTTATGATCTCATGATTTATGAGTTCGCGCCCCATATCGGGCTCACTGTTCTCAGTGCAGAGCCTGCTTCTGATCCTGTGTCCCCCTCTCTCTCTGCCCCTCCCCCGCTTGTGCTCTTCCTCTCAAAAAAAAAGAATTGTGTTAACCTTAACAAGTTAATATCACATGCGATACTCACATCAACCTGTGTGGCTGGTGTCATTTCTTAACTTACAAATGAAAAAACTGAGGCTTTTTTCTTTATCATAGCTTCTCATCTAACCTATATTTTCTTAGTACTTATGTGTATGAATATGTTTTGGTTCATTTTATGTATTCTTATAAGCTGTCCTAACCATGAGATGGATATATAAATAAATCAATAGTTTGGTACATAAATGTGTTACTATTTATCTATTTTAAATCAGGTTCAGGTTTAATGACTTGATGAATATTGCATACGTAATGCGAGACAGAACCTAACTCAGTATGTATCTGGACCCAAAGACCTAAAATAAGAAAATCCTAAGTGTATTCTCCATTTTAGATTTTCTTAAACTCCTGGGTTACACAAGGCTCACATGATTATTAAACACAGAGAATATGGAATATACTAAGTAATTTTATAAAGTAATATCTTCTTTCAACTTCAGTTTAATTGAATTATATTCAGTAGATATTTATTAAGTGATTGTGCAGGGATCTGTGTGCTTGGAGCACATCGGTGCACAAAACAGATATTTTTGCTCTTGAAGAACTGAGTTTCTAAAAATGGCATCTTGTAAATAGAAAAAAAAAATCATTTCGTTGTGTGAAAAAGGATTTGCAAATGCACTTGTGTAGGAGATTGAGTATGAGTTTACAATGATGATTTTATTGTATTATTTTTTTGTTAAAAAAATGATGTCAAAGGAAATTGAACTTTGGCCTGTGTTCCCAGGGATCAGTGTGAGCTTTACTCTTGGCAATAGTTCTCTCAGCCTTGAACTCCTCTGGACATTTGAGTCATAGCAATGATTTTTACGCATACTGACAATTCATAACCTAAAGATTTCTTCATGTCTCCTACCACCACTCTGTCCATTTTGGCAGAGCCTGAGAAGAGATTCCCAATGTTTCATGATAACCTTGCATTTTATTCTTATCCTCCAAAGTTGAATGCAGATATAGGCTGAAGTTCAATGAACATTCAGTTGAGGATATAGATCTGCCATTTAGGTGATGTCTTTTATCATCTCACCATCTTATTTATCACTTTTTTTGTCACTGTTTTGCACTTGATATAAAATTAGAAGGACAAATGCAATAAACTATGCATATAAGAGAATAAACAAAAATGGTCGTCATCCTAGCAAGAGACACCACCATTTGAGAGTTCAAGTCCTTGCTCATTGGGTGATGTGTAGAAGTCTAAAATTAGCTTAGAACTATCATTTTCGGAGTGTCAATGTGTAGTGTATCCAGTTTCATACATTGAAAAAAATACCAATTTGAAAATTTGAGGACCACCTTCATAAGAACTGCTCGTGATCCCAGAGTTCCTACAATTTGGCTAAGAAGGCCAGACAGATACTGTAAACTGAGAGGTAACAATGCAGGGCAGCATAGGACAAAAGCCAAATAAATGATATAAGGGCTAATGGATGGGGCAGGAAACAGGATATTTTGATGCAGATGTAGTACTAGGTGCTTGAAAACATTGTATCATCTAATCCTCCTTACAATGGTTTTACTGATTAGAGAAACACAAGAGACATTAGAAATGCTTATGGAGACATGATTAGAAAAAAATAAATCCAATCAATCTAACTTTAAAGCTGAAATTATTAACATTTGAATTGATCAACAATTCAAAATGCACTGAATTCCATTGAATTGAACATTTTCCAGGTCTAACTTTTTCATAAGGCTTTGAAGATACCATAAAGGAATGTACTTGGAATTAGAAACACCTGAGCTTAAACCCTGATTCTGCCATTTCCCAGCCCTTTGGGGAAGTAGGTTTTCATATCTTTAAATAGAAAGGATGATTGATACTCATCACATATAGAGCCTATGGGCTTAACGAGACACCTTGGTGAATGAGACGTACAAAGTGCTTGGTAAAGAGAAGGTCCTGAGTAAATGAATACAAAGAGGAACCTGGCATGATTGTTATTCCCATTCCATCTGAGTCTGGAAACAATAGAAGAAAATGAATAGTTATCCCAGTCTGGTTCTTACATGTTCACAGGCTCAAGAAGGAGCTTGAAATAGTTTTCTAAATGAGGTTTGGGAATTCTTTGTGGATTTTAATTACCCATCCTATTGCTGGACCTCATTAGCGGACATAATTGAAAACTGACTCCGTGTAATAAGGACGACTGGAATCCCCAGCTCCAAGGCAGTTACTTTGGTGTTCCACATTCCCCATTCTCTCAGAACACACCCGCAGCCACCCCTCAAACACATCACCTTAGAAGTGGGGGAGAAAAAAACTGAAATTCTTCCAATGCTGTATTTCCTGTGATTTCAGCCCAGGTAGGAGCTTTTGTTTCATTTCATGTTTTTGTAACAGGTGGATAAACAGTGGAAATATAAAAGGCCTTGAGAAATTCTTGATATCGGCTTCCTTAGAACCTGTATTCTTAGCAGAGGACATTATTGCCAAGGAGGTAAAAATTGGTTCTTGGAGAATGAGACAACCAGATACTACAATGGTTTGTGTCCCTGCCCAGTACATAAATAGGTAAACAGTATATCTGTAGTATTAAAAGTTTCCAGGGGGGCACCTGGGTGACTCAGTCAGTTAAGCATCCGACTTCCACTTAGGTCATGATCTCACAGTTTGTGAGTTCAAGCCCCGCATCAGGCTCTGTGCTGACAGCTCAGAGCCTGGAGCCTGCTTCACATTCTGTGTCTCCCTCTCTCTCTGCCCCTCCCCCACTAGCGCTCAGTCTCTCAAAAATAAAACAAAAACATTAAAAAAACTTCTTAATTAAAAAAAAGTTTACAGGGAGGGGGAAATTAGGAAATAAAAAAAGTCTAAAAAGGCTCCTTAAGGGACATGATAATGAAAAAAACAAATGTTCAGAAACACTGCCTTTGAGAAAACATAAAAATTCTCTAGCTCAGCTCTGATTCCAGGAAGAAGACAGGAGACAGGACTATGCTAGGTACTCTATTCAATGATGGCAATTTCCGTGGTTCCAGTTCATCATGATAGTAGTTAAAGAGGAGGGCTGTGGGATGCGTTGCTTGGTTTGAAGCCCTATTCAGTATATACAGCTGTGTGATCTTGAGCTAGCTAACTTTTCTGCACCTCATTTATTGGTTTCATTTGTAAAATGACTATTATAATACCTGACACTTAAGGTTGTTGTGAGGGATATAGGACCCAGGCTATATTTTAAAAAAGAGCCAGCAGATGAATGAATGAATGAATGAATGAATGAATGAATGAATGAATCAGCAGAAGCCACTTCTGCCTTTATGAAAGAATTCTGGTGCCCTTTAGTCCAGATTCTCTAGATGAACAAATCTAGGCAACATCCTCTTTGTTTAATTTTGAGAATTTTTTGAAAAATATAGAATATAGAAAAGAACAGACATAATATATATTTCCACAACATGAAAATATACGTTAGCATTTTGTCATATTTCCTTTTGTCTTTTTTATGCGTAAAAATTTTCAATTACATAAAGAATATATATATATATATGTATATACATACACACACACACACACACACACACACACACACACACACACATACACACACATGTTCCCTCTGGCCCTACCATTGTGAATCAAACCTTTAAAAAGTGCCTACTACCTGCCAGGTATAATTTCTTTACAGGTTTTCTTTCTAAACAGGTAGCCTGAGAGTCTATCTGGCCAAGCATGATCTTCTACCTAGATAGGTAAATATCTTCATTCAGGTTAAGACCCCAATGACATTTTCTTCATTAATTGAAACTGTTTCTTGTGTATCTACTGTGTGGGTGATGTTTTTGAACTGGGAGAACTGTAGCATCAGGCCCAGAAGTCAGCTTTTCAAAATGAAAATCCGGGTAGCCATAAGACAGGGACCACGGGAACAAGCGCAAACTGAAAAACATTATGCACCTAAGGCACTGTCTGATGGCTGTTATTGTTTAAACCCCTTCTTTTACATAGCAGAACGAGAAAGAGGCCAGAATGGGACCCTATACATCAGCTGGACTTCATACAGAGGACCCAGATATTGACCAATCAGAACGAGGCCCTTCCAACCAATCAAGACAAGGTTTTTTTCTTTTTCTTTCCCTCATTGGCATATTGTGCGGGAATGGGAACCTAAGGGAAGTTTCTTTACATAGGTAGGACATCCCTGCTGTTCTAGGAGGCCAGCATAACTATTTTGTTATTGTTGTGTGTCCCTTCAGCTCAAGCTCTAACGCCAATAAAACCTTGCATGTGCCTTTGATTTTGGGGTCCAGCCTCATTTCTAACGTTGTTGTTGGTGACAGTTGGAGTGAGGGGGTAAAATCAAGTCTTCCAGTTTGAGGTGGCAGTCCAGATGTTTCTCACAAATGCTAATAAATAATCCACTTCCCATACTAATAACAAATCCAACGGTGGCATTTGCAGATGACTCAGACTTTGCCTTTACAGTGTAATCTCAGCAAAGGAAGATGTGAGCTGCTGGTTTAGGATCAGACCTGGGAACCACACTGGTTTGCACACTGGCCAGGAGACCTGGCAGTGGGGAATTCTGTGGTTAGCAATTGCCTGGGAGGCAAAGGAGTCAAAGTCGTGAGTCCTGAGTGAGGCAGCCCTTGGAAACACTGGGTTTGCTTGGGTTCCTCAGGCACTAGGCTGTGACCCAAGGGACTGGAATCTTTTGTAAATAGCAGAGGGCCTGACTGCCCTGTCCTCAGGTGTGGTTATTTACTAATCCAAACGTGGAGCCAAGGAGACAATTTGTTTAGATAACAGAGGTTTGCAAGATAATGGCCACTGCCTGGAAAGGCGTGCTCTCTCCTGGGGGTAACTCTTAGATCTTGGAATTTGGCTAAAAGGAGGAAACAATATGTAGTGCTCTTGCAGAGGTCTGGAAAACAGAGCTGTGGAGTGCCCCACATGGTTTTAATTATGGCCTGAATGGTTTTTCTTTCTTTTTCTCTCTCTTTACTGTAAAAGCAAAAATAAATATTTTAAATGTTTTCGTATAATCCACTAAACTGTTAAGTATTGATATTAACAATACCACCTACCATGTATGAAGTGCTTCTCAAGGCCAGGCTCATGGTAAGGCTACTCTCACAATAGCACCGAGAATGAGAAGGAGGTATCTCCCGTCTCCAAATGAAACCATTTCACTAATTTACAACATTCGGACTACGTTTTCTGAGGCTTTCCTGTGTGCTAGGTCCTGTGCCAGTGCCTCGGAGTCTACAATCTACCACAACTGACAAGGGGAAATGCTGTAACTCAAAGACATTTTTATTTTGCTTGCTGGAAATTGGTGGAGGAAAAGAGAGGAAAGAGCCAGTACATAGTACTGGCTTTTTAGCACATGTCAAAAGGCAGGGGAGGGGGGTGCGGGTGGGTGAAGGTCTCACTAAGTTTGTTTCTATTTCCAAATGAATTCCTGGGGTGGGGAGGGGTTGAGAAGGGGAATATATGAAGCTAAATGTATTTGTAGAACCTGCAGAGAAAAAACTCCCTGTTTAGAACTTCTTTCTTTTCCTGGGTAAGTTTCCTAGTGCTTGGTGCTAACTTCTCATAGAACAAGACCTGCAAAGCATTTACTCCTTTGTCTCCAACAGAGTGTAAACAAATTGTAGTCAGACTCTTACAGGTGGAGGATCTCTTATTTATCTTCCCCCTCCCCCACTGCCAGAACTTGGGGCATTTTAAAAAGCTCATTTAATTTGATGAATATGAACAGAAGAATGAATGCATGAGTGCATGGATTTCTCTTGTGCGATTCACCTGCACACATGAACATGGACTCACAGGTTCACGTAGAGGCCAAAATCACATACTTCATGTATATTCCCAGAGAAACCAGGTCACTGTTCTCATTACCATAGACCTCCCTTTGGTGGCGTAGCCGACTGGTATGGTGACCTCTTCCATCCCTCCTTTCCCCAGCCCCACTGTACCAGCTCAACCCATTCTACCACCCCCACCACCATTCCAGTCCCCTCTCTTGGCTGACCCAGGAGACACTAAGGTAACTGATAAGCTAATATAACAGTATGCCCAGAACAAGAGCTCGGCAGTTTCCAGAAGTCCTGACATTTTGACTGTTTATGGCCTTGGAAGGGATTTTGCCTATCATCCATTGCCTATTAAGAAAAACTCTTATTTGGGGAATTTTCACTTGGGTAGGAGAGAGGGTGGTTGGATCCAGATGTGAGGACAGCTGAGCTTCCTCACTGTTCAGGTGCATGCTCAGGAGGTGGGAGGGATCAGAGGAACTAACTTTACAGCATGTCTTTGATGTCCTAGACTTTCTGCTAGATGCCTAAATGGGATGGCTCTTCTAATCGCTGGGTTTTCCACGCAAGTGCTAGGATTCTTATTTTGCAAAGGAGAAAGCTGAGGCTGAGAATGAAAAGGGACTTGTCCAAGCTAATAGTTAAGAACTGACCACCTTAAGAACTACTCCAATTCATAATGCTAGGGCCCTTAGGTAAGTTTTCTTCCTACCTGATCTCTATTATATACACAAAATACTGTCTTGGTATTACTTGTCACCCAAAGATAGGCTAGATCTAGTTTTTGTCTTTATTTAAAAAATTTTTTTAAGTTTATTTATCTATCTATCTATGTCTATATCTATATCTATATCTATATCTATATCTATATCTATATCTATAGAGAGAGAAAGTGCAAGCAAGGGAGGGACAAAGAGAGAGGGAGAGAGAATCCCAAGCAGGCCCTGCACTGTCAGTGGAGAGCCCAGCCTGGGGCTTGAACTCAGGAATCTGATCATGACCTGGGCCAAAATCAAGAGCTGGACACCTAAGTAACTGAGCCAGCTAGGTGCCCCTCCTAGTCTTTGCGCTTAAAATACATAGATTATAATATGAGGGGGTAATACAAGTGTATACATAATTATGGAAAATAAATGACTTTTAGGAAAGATAAATGGGCCCTTATGAGAATAGATAGGGGATAAGACAGTTCTATGACAATATCTGTTTAGATGTGGTTCTGATTTCTATTCACCAGTCATTAGAGTCATGTTTTCCCCAGTGCCTGGCTGGCTCAGTCAGAAGAGCATGCAACTCCTGATCTCAGGGTCTTGAGTTTGAACCCCACGTGGCATGTAAAGATTACTTAAATACAACTTAAACAACAACAACAAAAAAGAGTCAAGCTTTCCTGGTTGCTCCCAAGGGTTAGGGGATTTATGACAACTGAGTCCTCTTGTGTTCTTTTGGGAGGCTCTGCTCTTAGTCACATAAGGGAGTTAAGGAAAAAGGCCTTCTCAAATGACTTCAGTTCAACATAATTTTTATGCCATAGTGAAGTCTTCTAGGCCCCTTCAACGTAAAGAAAGGCGATAATGTCTTAATACTTAATTTTACTTTATGAAAACTGTGCCAGGGACACACCTTACCTTAAATTAAGCAGGATGTTTTCACAGGGCACTTTTGGCTCCCTGGCATTTGGAGACCTGAAAAAGTTAACCACTAAGTTCATAGCTTCTTCTTCTCCTTCTGTTTATCATCTTCACCGTCATCATCTTGCTCACTCTTCTCTGAGCCTGAGGTCAGAAGAGAACTGAGTGTGAGAAACAGCATAAGGGCCAGCATTGGGTTTGCAGATGATTACTGGCACATTACTTGATTTTTATTTATTTTTTATTTAAAAAAATTTTTTTTTGAAGATTTTATTTTTTAAAGTAATCTCTACTCCCAACATGGGGCTCGAACTCATGACCCCAAGATCAGGAGTTGCATGCTCCACTGACTGAGACAGCCAGGTGCCCCTGTCTTCCAGAGATTCTGACCTAAATGTAACATCCCCAAACAGAGTGGCAGGACCATTTAAAATAAAATTCTGCAGCACCTGGGTGGCTCAGTTGGTTAAGTGACTGACTCTTGATCAGCTCGGGTCATGATCTCACTGTTGCATGATCGAGCCCTGTGTTGGGCTTTGCACTGAATGTGGAGACTGCTTGGGATTCTCTCTCTCTGCCCCTTCCCTGCTCGTTCTCTGTCCTCTCTCTCTCTCTCTCTCAAAATAAATAAATAAACTTAAAAAAAGTTCTTAGAGGGATGTATCTAAGGTTTATAATCTAGATAGGTTTATAAAATAAATATAGGTGGTTGGATATAAGAATGAATGTCTGGGTTCTCATATCCAGGAGCCATGGTCCTGGCTTCCAAATCTCAGGCTCCAAAGTGGAATGATGAATTTTCTAAGAAGAAACACAGGTTTAGATTTAACTATTGGAAATGAGGGCAGAAATACATCAAAAGGGACCCCTGGAGTGAGAAGCATTAAAAATAAATTTTTTTCCGAAACTGTAAGAATCTTGGATTTTGACATGTTCTGCAACTGACACCCAATGAGCCCTTAGGGTAGGGAGATAGTACTTTTTCCCCTCAAATGTCCTAGACTAATTTGGGGAAAAGAAAAATGTTTAATTATTAAATTAACATTTTTTTATATTTAATAAACTCTAAAAGAATAATAACCATTATAATAAGTATGATCATTGATATTTTCATCATTTCTGAAGCCTTTTCATGGATATTTTATTTGAAAACAGTAACATCAGCTTAGTATATCATATCCACGGATGACTTCTAAATTGGCAAGTCTAGGGGCGCCTGGGTGGTTCAGTCGGTTAAGCATCTGACTTCAGCTCAGGTTTGTGGGTTTGAGCCCCGCATCAGGCTCTGTGCTGACAGGTTGGAGCATGGAGCCTGCTTCGGATTCTGCGTCTCCCTCTCTCTTTGCCCTGACCCCACTCACGCTTTGTCGCTCTCTCAAAAATAAATAAATGTTAAAAAACAAATTAAAAAAAAAAAAAAAAACAAATTGGCAAGTCTAAAGAAATAGGCCAGTTTGGGATGAGCACTGGGTGTTGTATGGAAACCAATTTGACAATAAATTTCATATATTGAAAAAAAAAAAAAAAAAAGAAATAGGCCAGTGCTTGAAAACAGGTTTTGCAAATTAATCTTTCTCCCCCAATGACAGTGTTTAAACATGGATTTGTAACACAAGCTCTTTCTTGTAATAGTGCAAAGTGAAGAAAACAACAAAAATATTTTACAACAAAGTGAAAATTAAAAATGAAATAAAAATACACACTAGGACCACTGCTAGCCTCAAAGGAGCATTTGTGGAAATTTGAAGAAAGCCTGTTTCTTTAGGATGTACAGAGCAGGACCACAGAGCATACAGCTTGGCCAGGGAAGCACAGTTGGATTCCAGCCCCCCAAAAAACACCCTTTCCACTGGGTGCCCTTGGTTAAGGCACAACCTGCCCAACATGATGTGCCCACCCTGCAAAATAACATGAAAGTATACTGCCATTTGTGTACATACACACACACACACACACACACACACTCACACACACACACATATCCACACTTATACAGACTATCTCTGAAAAGATATGCAAAGAATTGGTAACATTGGGTGCCTCTGGGGAGGATAACTGGTGAGGAGGGTAGGAAGCAGACATGTTTCCTCAAATATCCTTTGGTGACTTCTGAACTGCATGATTATTGTATGTATGCATTACTTATTAAAAATATAAAAAATTTAAAGGAGTTTTTATTTTGAAGTAGGGGATAAAGCAAGTACACAAATGAATCTTGGAAACCATGGGACAGAGTAATGAGGCTGTGGCCATCAAGAGAAGAGTGGGCACTTCTATTTGGGAGGATCAAGAAAGGGGAGTGACATTGGTCATCTGTTTTGGGGCCTGGATAAGATTTCAGTTAACAGACAGGAGGGAAACTGAAGGAGGTATTTTAAGGGGAGAGAGAATGGTAAGGGTAAAAACCGGAGGTAGCAAGGAGACTCATCCCCAGAACTCAGTAGGCCAGTTTGTAGTGTAGTGGGTCTGTGTAGGGAGGGGGGGTGGATAAAACTGGCAGGAGTCTGGAATCATATGTGGAAGACTTTGGTTTCTAGGCTGAGACATATAAAACTTGCATAATAAATGAATTAAAGATTTGTAGTTAGAGATGACATCAGATCTCTTCCTAACAGGTGTGTGTATATATATATATATATATATATATATATATATATAAATTTTTCTTGGAAAAGGGAATTTTTTTAAGTGTTTATTGATTAGCAAATGCTGGCAACATTGTATCAGTTATCTGAAGTTGTATTCTTTTTTTTAAATGTTTATTTTTGAGAGAGAGAGAGAGAGAGAGAGAGAGCAAGCATGAACGGGGGAAGGACAGAGAGAGAGAGAGAGGGAGACACAGAATCCAAAGCAGGCTCCAGGCTCTGAGCTGTCAGCACAAGAGCCTGACATGGGGCTTGAACCCAAGAGAAGTGAGATCATGACCTGAGCCAAAGTCGGACACTGAACTGACTGAGTCACCCAGGCGCCCCTGAGGTTGTATTCTTTAAAAAAACTTTTCCCCCAATTTTTCTACACTAAGTATTTACTAAAGTATTATTAAATTTTAAGTGTACTAGAACCTAAAAAAGTTTTAATCCCATCTATGCTAAGTAAGAAAACTGCAGTATAACAATAAATGAGATCAAGAAAGGGGAGAAAAAAACCCACCCAATAATGACCCCAAAAAACCAAAATCAGAAAACATGACTTTCTAGATTACAGGTCAGGTTTTGAGTGAGTATGAGGCAAATAAAAATAGAATTCCAATTCTGAGATTATGACTTTCTGTATTGCAGGAGTGTCTCTCTCTTTTTAAACCTTTAAACATATTAATTTAAAATTTTGTGTGCATAAATGCTTTTTGTAGGTTAAGTCCAGAAAATGAACTGCAGATATCATATCCAAATTCTGGAGGAATGGAAAATGTATTTAAATTAAAATAAAAAGCTTAAATTGGATAGATGTGAATGAAATGCTTCATCGAAGGTATCCATAGAAACCACTTAAAATAAAGAGAAATGTTAATTCTCTTTGTAAATTGAGCTCCCAGAATCAAAATGAGAGTGAGACATTTAGTATAGGTATGAATACACTTTGGCCTTATCTACATGAAACACACTAATTGACAATTATATTTTTTGGCCATGGTCTCAACTGATAATGACAACTTATGGCTATAAAACTGATGGGATTCAGCTAGTAAAATAGCTAAGATACATTGGCCTAACTTGTTGATTTAGTCAGCCATGTGATCCGAGAACCATGGCTTTAAGTGTCCCAACCTTTCAGCAGTTTTTCAACAGACAAGAAATTAAACTTTACCACTTTATAGTGATTATATAAGCCATGTGGGGACACCATTAAAAGTAATTTGTAAAAGAACAAATTTTCCTATGCAAACTTCCCAAGCCAAGTCTCCTTTTTTCACATTCCCATTTTAGGTGTGTGTACTAGCAGACATGTTTGACATTGCTGCAGTCGCAATGTTTGGAATTCAAAATTATTTCCCTGTTATACACACACACACACACACACACGCATATATATACGTATATATATATATACGTATATATATATACACACACACACACACACACACACACACACACACATATAACATTTTCTGGTTACTAGATTCTTAATCCCTTTTATTATTTTCTATTTATTTATCTATTCAATTTTAGAGAGATCAAGCGAATACAAGAGGGGACACGGACAAAGGGAGAGAGAAAGAGAATACTAAGCAGGCACCACACTCAGCACAGAGCCTGACTTGGGACTTGATCCCATGACCCTGGTATCATGACCTGAGCCGAAATCAAGACTTGAACACTCAACTGACTGAGCCACTCAGGTGCCCTCTTCTTAATTTCTTAATTTTCCCTTGTCACAATCAGAAATGATTTCCCTGAGTTGATCATTTGAGAAGTGCTAACTGTTCATTATTACTAAATATAATAATTCATTATTGCTAACTGCATGGCTCTTTCTTATTCCTCCCCATTATGGGTAATTCTATAATGAACTACTTTTGACTTCACTCATTTCATATTCCAGCTGATGTACACGAGGCCTGCTGTTTTTAATGGCCTCAGACATTCCCAACCATTTTTGCTACAGGACATCTTTCTACTCTTAAGAATTACTGAGCTTCTAAAGAGCTTTTGTTTATGTGAATTCTATCTACCAGTGTTTACTGCATGAGAAGTTAAATTGGTACATTTAAAAATACTTGTCTTAAAATGACGCATTCATTATATGTTAACGTAAATAACTTCATTTTTATGAAAAATGACTGTTTTCCCAAATAAATTCAGTGAGAAGAATGGCATTGTTTAGCATTCTGCAAATCTTTTTAATATTTGTGTCAATGGAAGACAGCTGGATTCTCATGTCTACTTCTGCATTCCATCTGTTGTAGTATCTCACTTCACGTAGCCTCTGGGAAACTTAGTGAAAAAGGCATGAACATCTTAGTATTATCATGAAAATAGTTGTGGGGCACCTGGGTGGCTTAGTTGGTTAAGCGTCCAACTTCATGATCTCATGGTTCGTGAGTTCGAGCCCCATGTCAAACTCTGTGCTGACAGCCCGGAGCCTGCTTTGGGTTCTATGTCTCATTCTCTCTCTCTGTCCTTCCCCTGCTCGCACTCTGTCTCTCTCTCAAAAATAAATAATAAAAACACTAAAAACAAAGTTTGAAAATAGTTTTGACCTGAAAGGATGTTGGTTATCTCCAGGGACTTCGACCACACTTTGAAAACTTACTGGTGCATACCCTAGCAAATACACAAAATTCTTACATGGCTATGGGGTGATATACTTTGTAGTCCTCGAAGACACTTCCCAAAGAAAAGTCTTCATTTATTTTGCTGTTTAAAGAAATTGATAACAGTGATTGTTTATTGTCAAGATCTCTTTCTATTTTCCTTTCTCTGCAGGTCGGTGAGTACTCACTGAATGCTAGTGAATTAAGTTTCAAATTTAATAGGCATTAATCTTAACTTTTCTAATTAGAATTGAAGTGTTTCAGAGCTGGAAATACTCAGAGAGAAACACAGTATCTATCATCTGCTCACATACAGATGGGGACTTCTGGTTGTATGTAAAACAATTTTAGGTGAGATAACTTGAGGTAGTACCATAGCCAAGATGTTAAGTAACATTGAGTAAGGTAGTGAGAAAGGTGTGTCCAGTTGGAGTCTCTTCCCACCTGGTTACATTGAGGAGAAAGTCTCAGAGTGTATTTGTTAATATGTCTTCAATATACTTTAACTAACTGCAGTGTCTTTAACTAACTTGCATATTTTCCAATTTAACATAAGGTTAGCCTAAGTCTTAGAGCTAGCCTACGGCTGGCAAGAGTGTCTAGCTAGAATTTAACGTTATTATTTTTAATCATCTCATTTTTATTATTACCATCTATTTAGAGCAAGTCATGTTGGTTTTTAAGTTTAACTTATTTAAAAATATTTAGTTTTTAAAAGTACATTGATTTAAGGAAGAATAGTTATTAAATAATAATATGAGTGGTATGAGTAATAAAGTGAATGACTGAGGTTTGGAAAAAAACTGATTTAATTCTATCTTCAATTTGCTGGTAGTGAAATCAAGGCATAGAGAAAATGGACTTGATGGAAGTGGCCACAGAGACGCTGGCCTCTTTACTGTCCGTCAAGAGCTCTTTCTACTACAGCCTAAGGAGTGCTAACGTCTAACATTTAACATTTCAGCATTAGGGCCTGCCCCGGAGGCCAGACAAATCCAGGTTAAAACCCCTGCACCATTCCAGGCTGGCAGGGTAATCTTGGACAGAAAGCTTAGCTTCTAACTCCTATGTTTCTTTACTTAGGAAGTCAACATAATTCCTATTTCACCTTAATACTTTGCCAATATTAAATGAGATAATATTTTCAATGATTTAAAATGGCTCCTGGCAACTTAGTCGACAAAGCTATTTTTATTAGCCGAAGTTACTCTTAGTGAACTGCAGAGCATTTGGAGCAAAAGAATCTTCTTAGCCAGGGCTTGGCTCCAGTGTGTGTGAACTGCATCTGCCACTTGGATCCTTAATTAATTAAAGACTGGAAATCATTGCATTTCTCCGGAGGAGATGAACACGTCAATGGTTGCAGGGAATGAAAGGTAAAAAGGGTTAACTGGAAAACTTGTGCAACCAAGGGTTAAAATAGCCTTGAAGCAAAAGCAGAAGAGTTCTGGCCTCTGGCTTATGATGCAAAGCCAAGTGTGTTTGCCTTTGTGAGACCAGGAATGCTTCTGGTGAGCCTTGTTTGTTGTGGAAACTGACATGATCAAAGTGGAAAGAATTAAAACAATCCATCAGAATAATAGCCAAGGCTGTATATGGACTCCCCAGACAGAGACTTGAACCTGAAAGTTCCCACTGAGGACAGACAAGCCGGCTGACAGCAAGCAGCTGGAAAGGACGGGAAAGTGTCTCTCTAGGCAGACGTGTGCAGCTGGGCAATAAAAACCCTGCGTCTGAAACTAGATGAGAGTTCATTCAGATTTGGGGAGACGAAATGGTGAGATGGAGTGTGGACCTCGTGTTTTAGGAACCTTGGCAACACCTAGGCTGTGGTTTTCAGGTGTCAGCTTGTTGAGTGGAGTTACTAAGTGAAGCAGGCACTTTGTATTAAAGCATTTGGGGTAAGAAAACTGCTAATTGTGATGGAGATTCTGTGCCAATGGCACAGCTCTAAGTGTTGGAGGCATTATGTCATGCTTTTCCCCAGAGCAGTCTCCAAATGTTGAAAAATTCTCATTATGATTAAGTAGAATTAAGAGTCCCTAAGTGGCTGGCATGATTTTGTATTGTTTGCTCACTTAGTCCTTTATCCCAGGATGAGGATTAGTTAAACTCTTTGATATTCTATCAAGTATGAAATGACCTTGGAGCCCCAACTGTTGCTAAGTTAGGATGCCTACTGGAGGCATCCAAGGAATTACAAGACAGAAGAGTGGGATAAGGTCTTAAAGAAGCCCGGTGCTACTTACATATTTTAGAGGTGGGGAAACTGAGGCCTGGAGAGGAGAAACAACTTGCTCAATATTACAGAGTCTTCTGCTTTTCAGGCCAAGGTTTGTCTGTTGCTATGTTAAGGAACCCCCAGAAAATGGACTATTGGCTTAGAATAACACCCACAAGAGGTAGTGTCACATTGTGGGCATATGTAATTTGAGATACTGAAAGGTTATCACGCTGTTTTTATTTTCAAAAATAATAATGATCTTGCTTTTTGTCTGGGTTTTTCTTTGTATACATTGGTATAGCATTTTAATCTTTCTCCCTCCCAGGGCACATTTTACCAGGATTCTCCTGGACAGAGGCAGGTAGATGCAGAGTGAGGCTTTTACAAAGATCACTAACATGCCCAATACTGGGCCCAATGAGATAATTTAATAATCATAATACCTTACACTGAGCGCTTTACAAATCACTTTTTAATCTCTTCTTTCATTAATCCATACACAATCCTAAGAGGGAGGCAGAGCAGTTATTACCACCATCCATCTTATGGATGCACTAAGCAGGAGCCTGGGCGCTTCCCTGGGGTCATAGGCCCCAGAATAGGTGAACAGAGTCCAGCTGGGGGCTCCAGCCTCCCAGGACTGTCAGGTTGGGCACCTCTCCCAGTAAGCAGCGGCCTGGATGCCTGGATTCCCTAGGGTGCACGCTCTGAGCTCTTGACTTGATGGGAGTTTCAGGAAATTCTTTTTTGCAGAATTCACTTTTTTTTTTTTTTCTCCCAGAGGGAGGGACTAGAAGTGAAGAGAGGTGCTCAGAAGGAGCTAGAGCAGGTTGGTGGTGGAAAGGGCGAGGGGGGGGGTGGGTCGAGGGGGTGGGTGAGTGGAGAAGGCAGCCTGGAAGTCTTGGCATTTAAAAAAATAAGAACCGGGAAAAGGTTTGAGTCTGTAGACTTCAGATGTGAAATCCCAGGAAAAGGCTCCTCCTTGTCCTTTCTGTGGGCTCCCAGCATTTGCTAACTTGAGGAAAAGGTTTGACGTTTGCATTTCTTGTTATCTGCCCTCCTCCAGGAGGGTACCCGAGGAGTTAGGGTTCACAGACTTCTAGGCACTGGGCCCCATTCGGCAGGGAGGTGGGGGAGAGCCCACAGGCCTCCTGTGGAGCAGCCTGGGGATGGGAGGAGAAAGTCGGCCTGGAATCAAAGCAGTAAGAGAAACCCTGGGGAGGGGAGGGGGGCGGGCGGGAGCGGCTATTGGGCTGCCTCTAAGCTCTCAGCCAAGGCTTTGCCCAAGCTAATTTCCTGCCAGGCCCTAACACAGGTACCACCCCTTTCCCACCCTTCTTCCAGATCCACTCCATCTCTAACATCGCTAAGGGAGGGAACCCAGAAAAAGAAAGCTGGGCCTTCTAGGTTTCTGTTTGCTTTGAAACCACTTATGGGACAAGAATTAGGGCCCACAAATGTGGCCCCTCAGGAATGGCCCCCACCCCCACCTCCCGACTCTAGTTGAGTTACCAAATGAGGCCAATTCATTCTCTGGAATGTTGCAGCCCAGGCAATGATGATTGATACTGACAGGGAAGCTTTCATGTAGCAATATCCCCGGCCACCGGCTGTGAGGCAAAGAGAAAGAACTCTCTGGAATTCACAACATTCCCCCTCCAATTAATCCCCAGCCACCCCGCTGTGTGTGAATGGGTTGTGCTGGGGATTCGTAGCTCTGATGCGGGGGATTTGCTGATTCCTTTGAGCCCCCTGAGGAGAGGTGATATGGAGAGCAAATAATCAGCATGCAGCACGGAGGCGAGGTAATGAATTGGCTCGGCTGGGCCTGGCTTCACTATTTGTACACTTTTAGGCACCTCGGAAACTGGGTTTGCAGACAAAAACCTGTGCTGAGGGGCCCTCAACCCCCGACCTTTTGTGGGCCTGGACCCCTGCGGACTCTCCTGCTAGTTTAAGATTGGAGCCCTGTCTCAGAAAGGAGGAGCCAGAGGTAAAGTGCCCAGTGCCCGGATTCTGACTCTCCCCACCCCCACCCCACCGGCGCCGTCAGACACTCACCCCAGTCAGGACCAGCTTCGCTCTGTTTGCCTTCGACTGAGTTGCAGTTTTCAGTCTAAGTCCACTGCCTTTCAGAATGCGGTTTACTTTTCACTCAGGGCTCCAGGTGCATCTCTGCGAAGCCTTCGCCGCTGGCAAGATTAAGCTGTGGCTTTTTCGTGTTTGCAGAGCATTGTGACAGGCCCACAGTATTTTGTTTTGCTGGATGAGGGGTCTGTCTCGGTCCGCTTCGGTGCCTCCCATGGTACTCAAAAATAATAATAGTACCTGACTAAAATAGTAACTAACGTTTGTTGAGCACTTACTATGCAGGCACTAAGAGTTTACATGCATTATCACATTAAATCCTCACAGGGATCTCTGAAGTTCGTGCCATTCTCTGCTTTATTTTATAGAGAGGACAAAGAGGCTTAGAAATTCCTAACCAGCACGGGGTCACAGACTGGAAGTGGTAACTGGTAAGTAGGAGGAGTCAGATTCCCACAAGGGTCTGTCCCTCCGTACAACCTCCGGTTCCCACCAACCCCTTGCTTCTGTTTAGGCTCTCTAGGCTCTCTGTTGCTTCTCGCCTGGAGAGCCTGCCACATATCTTCCAGCTTCCAACCGGCAGAGCTTCAACCCCCCATCCACACTGCAGCCAGGAGGAGGGCTCTAGGAGAGACACCCCAATGGGTCACTCCCCTCTTAAACTCTTCAGAGTTTCCCCAAACCACCTAGAAGAAAGTTCAAATGCCTCAGCTTAGCACACAAGCCCCGTTATGATTGGGCACCTGGAAAGAATTAAATAAAGATTGAGGAGATAATCCTAATAACCCCTTGAAGGAGTCTGCTGGGTGGGGCTGTGAAGGGAATATGGGTCCCTTTTTCTGAGGCTCCAGAGTCTCCTTCTGGGCCTGGCTCCCCAGGGCAGTTTCCACTCTGACCCTGCCCTCATCTTGTCATTCTTGACAGTTGCTACTATTTACTTGCCTTCCTGTGTCCCTCCTCCTCCATTCAGGATCGAAGGTGTTGGATGCAGATTTTACTTTTGGTTCCATGATATCTGAAGAGAATTCACACTGAACACTTTTATTTTTAAGGATTTTTGTTGTCAGGAACCACAGGGCACTAGACAAAAACTATGACAGTGTCCCTAACTATTTGATGCTCATTGTCAACCACTCTGAGGTTTCATATTTTACGGGCCAAGAAATTGCATTTTTGTACACTGAATTTGGGTTTTCCTCGATTGACTGACAAATGAGCCGCTCAGGCTCTCCCACGGGTCCTGCCTGCCAGTCCCTGTGCGGTGTTAGCCACAGCATCTTTGTTTTCACAGCAGTGCTACTATAATTATTTAAGCATTTCATTATAAGCTGTCCTTATTTTATACAAACACGTGTAAAACTGAAATAGTCAATAGTCTATCAACCGTACTTATTGAGATGCTGTTATAAGTGGCAGAATGTGGCAAACAGAACAGCTAAGATCCCTGCATTATGTAATTTACGTAAGGAGGGCTGAGAAAGATCATGTACAAATAAATAAATATGCAAGATCATGGTTAGCAGCATAAGGAAATAAAACAGGGTAATGTGATAGAGAAGTGGTGATGCTGCTTTAGATTAGTGACAGGACGGGCTTTCTTTTTTTTTTTTTTTTAATGTTTATTTATTTATTGAGAGAGAGACAGAGAGAAGAGGGGCAGAGAGAGGGAGAGAGAATCCCAAGAAGGCTCCACACTGTTAACCCAGAGCCTGACCATCAGTTGCAGAGCTTGACCTGGGGCTCAGTCCCACTAACCGTGAGATTGTGACCTCAGCCAAGAGTCAGATGCTCAACTGACTGAACCACCAAGGTGCCCCTAGAGGATGGGCTTTCAGAGCAGGTGATATGTGAATGGTAACCTGAATGGTAAGAAGGAACCATCCATGCAAATAATAGGAAGTAAGGCATTCCAGGCAAGTGCTAAGGACCCGAGATGGGAAGAAGCTTCTCTTTGAAGGCACAATAAAGAGGCTGGAAGCGATGGAGTATGTTGAATGAGCAGAAAGTGGGATGGGAGATTAGGCAGGAGATGTGAGCCAGGAGATCTTTAAGATCTTGTAGGCCAGTGGCTTTCAAACGTATTTCCCAGAGAAAATACATTTGACATTGCATTCCACTACACACACACACACACACACACACACACACACATCTGAAAGAGAAGTTTCATGAGATAATATTTATTCTTACTACATACAATAAACTCTGATATTTTCTATTTTATTTTATTTTAAAATGCTGATCCTTCCCCAGAACATTGGTTTCACACCTTACTAAATGGCTTGGTTTGGACTGCTCTGTTCTAGACCATAGCAAGGAGTTTGGATTTTATTCTTGGTATAATTGGAAACCTCTGGGAAGTTGTAAGCGGAGAGTAATATGGTCTGATTTATGTTTTTAGCTTTGCTGTCTAGAGAGCAAATTATGTGAAGGTGGGTGAGAACAACAGCAGGGAGATGAGTTAGGAAGCTATTGCATTGCATCTAGTGGAGAAATAATGGTGGCTTAGACTAGAGTGGTAGCAGAGGAGACTGAGAGAAGTGGATGAATATTATAACATTTGGAGGTAAAGCCAACATTGGATGTGTGTGAAATGTGAAGAACAGAGAGGAGGCAAGGATAACTCCAAGAGCTGTTTGTTTTTAGCAATATGTGGTGTAGTCATTTCCTGAGATGAAAAATTGCAGAGTGATCAAATTTTGGGGAATGAGAACATTGCTTTGGATATTTCAAGTTTAGGATTCATACTATACATCTTATTGGAGATGTTAGGTAGGGATTTAGAAATACCAGTAAAGGTGCTTTGGTGAAATATCAGGGTTAGCAATGAAGCTCTAAGAGTCAAGGGCATATGGATATGATTTAAAGCCATAGGTCTACAGGAATTTATCTAGAGAGAATGTGTGGCTAGAAAGGAGCAGTAAATCATTAGATTTAGTAAATCTAAGTCATTAGATATACTGAAAGTCTCAGGTAGTCATCCATTGGACATAAGGAGGGCAACTGTTAAATTACAGAGGAAAAACCAAATCTAAGAATATATGTGAAATGTTAGCAGTATATCATCTAAAGTGTCCTTAGGAATTGTCTAATACATTTAATTTTCTGTGGATTGACCTCCTCTCACATTGTTTGCATGACTTCTTGTTGAACTTTTACTCATACAACTTTAGTGTGCTTTTCTAGAAGTTCTTTACAAAAGTGGAAGACTATCTGTATACAAGATCTTATTCTTTGTTTAAAACATTGCTCTTATTCTCTCACATCTATGTAGATATTCTAGCTGAAGAAGTTTATATTCTCATTCAACCTAACTTTCTTTCTGGGGCTGGAACACATCTATTTTCACCTTTCTTGCTAAGGAGACGCCATTCTTTGTCTACTATTTCCCATCTCTTTCTGTCACATAGGGTGTCAGGATGACTTAATTGTGTAAGCCATTCCAAGAAAAAAAAAGATTCTTCCCTCCTTTCCTTTCCTTTCCAGTCCTTTCCAGTCCTTTTCCTTCCTTTCCCTTCCTTTCCTTTCCTTTCCTTTCCTTTCCTTTCCTTTCCTTTCCTTTCCTTTCCTTTCCTTTCCTTTCCTTCCCTTCCCTTCCCTTCCCTTCCCTTCCCTTCCCTTCCCTTCCCTTCCCTTCCTTTCCTTTCTCCTCTCCCTTTCCTTCCTTTCCTTTATCCTCTCCCTTTCCTTCCTTCCTTCCTTCCTTCCTTCCTTCCTTCCTTCCTTCCTTCCTTCTTTCCTTCCTTCCTTCCTTCCTTCCTTCCTTCCTTCCTTCCTTCCTTCTTTCCCTCTTCTTTTTTTTTTCCTTTCTCTTTTTCTCAAGGGCAGTGGTTTTCAAGCTTCAAATGAAATCTTAAGTTAAAGCTCCAGAGAGAAAATGAGCAATGGAATAATGGTACCTTCTTCTTTCCTTTGTGGAGACCTTATCAGCAACTTTATGAAATCTAGGTTTCCTCAAATCATTACTGAAGTGGATTCATTTCCTCTTTGAGGAGTCTTCAGGTAAGAGGAATCTCTAATGTCTATGAGCCAGTTGTTTACCCAGAGAAGGTAAGTAAAGATGGTTTCCTGTGACAGCATCACTGATAGTATTTCACCCTCGAGGAATAGTGGAGAGCCAGAGAGCTTATACAGATTGCATCTTAAAAAGAGAATCATATTTTGTGAGTTGGTCAGAAAATACGGTATGCCCAATGATTTAAATAATTTAATACAAATACGTCGGTGTGATTTCTTTTTTCCAAAAGGCAATACAGTATAGTTTAAATAATGCTCCCTCTGGAATCAGAAGCCTTGAGTTCAGTCTCTGCTTTATCTCTTATCAGCTGTAAGCCTGGCATCAGAGCAAATAATGTAACGTCTCTGAGCTTCAGGTTCTTCGTCTATCGGTTGGGCAAAGAATCTTCCTCATTTGTTGCAAAGATTAACCAAGAAAAGAACACACAGAGCACCTAGTACCAGCAGTACTTGTCATACAGTAGGCTCTTAACATAAGACAAATAGTTATTATGATTATATTGTTGCATTGCCTACTTTGGTGACAAACATGAAGACCTGGATCAGATATGACCTCCAACCCTGTAAATGCTGATGAGACATCTGGCTGATATTGAGATGGAGCATGACATGTGTCTAAGGGCTAAGTGAAATGGATTTTGTAATATATGGTCATACCTTGGATGACTTCTCAGAAACTCAAGTCTGTTATATACCTAAGGAAATGAAAAAGCCAAAAACTTCTGGCACCTGGCCTAACGGCCTGGGTTCTTTTGAGTCAATATGGTTTGTCCTCTTTGTTCTTATTTAATAGGAGTTAGGTCCTGACCACAGCTCATTTCTACATGACTTCATCACTGGGATGCCTCCCTAAGTTTTCAGAATAGCAGACCACAGAGGATAAACATAACTAAGACATAATTTCTATGGAAATGGAGGCCTGCAAAATGAAAACTGAGATTCATTTATTCGTTCTTTCATTCACTCCATAAATATCTACTGAACTTTGTGTACTGAGGACACATATGTATAGAGACTGTATCGTGATAGTGACAAGACAAAACCTTGCCCTCATGTGAGGTCAGGCAATAAATAAATACATAAACAAAAAAAGATAATTACAGGTTGTGGTAAGCGTGGTGGGGAAAGTAAGCATGGTGCTGTGACAGAGACTCTAATAGTTAGGAAGGGCTTCCCATAGGAGACGGGGTTCAAGATGAGACCAAAAAACCAGCCACATGAATAGTCAAAAGAGAAGCTCTCCGGACAGAGGCAGCACCAAGGGTGCTGAGGTGCGAAAGAACTGGAAAGTTTAAGAGCTTCTAGAAAGCCAGCATGACTGGAGTATAATGAAGGAAAGAAGGGGAAACTTGAAAATTTGCTGCATCTATGGGAAGTCACTGGGGGCTTTGAAATAAGGGGAGTGACATAAGCTAGTTTTTATTTTCAAAAAAATCAATGTAAAAAAGAGCTGATGGGAGAAGGCTAAGAGTTGGCACAGTAGGAGAGCTAGGAGGTGACATAGATGAAAATGGATAGTGGCTTAGGGCAGAGAGGACTAGAGAGTCTCAGGATATAGTTTGGAGACAGAGCAATAGCATTTGCTGATAGTGAGAGAAAGGAAAAAATCATAATTTCTGGCTTAACAACTGGTGGTCTGTCATTTTCAGAGAAAGGGAAGACTGTGATATGATCAGTTTAGGAGTTGAGTGAAGAGGGACTCATATGTTTTCATTTCAGAAACGTTTAGTTTGAGATGCTGGTGAAACCAGCAGGCAGATATGCCAGAAAGTCATTGGATGTGGAAGAAACTCTAGAGCTCAGATGAACTGCTAAGCTGGAGACAGAAGTTTAAGGATCTTTAGAAACTGTTTATATTTGAATCCAAGGGGATGGGTAAAACCATCTAGGGAGAGGAAGAATGAAAAAGGGCCCAGAATCTGCCCCTGGGGACTCCAAAATTAAGATGATTATAGAGGAAAAGGAATTAGTAGTAGAAACTAAAAAGCCATGGCCTTGAGGTAGGAGGAAAATCTTAAGTGATGTCTCTAGGGGGAAAAAATAAAAAAGCTTGGAGAGGTAAGTGTGGTAAGAGTGAAGAAGTGGTTAACTGTGTCAAAATCCATTTGTAAACCCAAACTTCTCTATATGACACTCAACAGCACCCACTGGGGCAAGGTTGATCCTGGCTAAATCTCCCAAAAGTATCAGAAGGGCAATTTATTTAACCTTTTTTTTTGAAGTCAATATAAGAACTTTATTATTTTTTAATTTCAGCTTTATTGAGGTATAATTGAATTACTTAAACTTTCTGAGTGTTTCTTCATTTATAAAATAGGGGAAATACATGCATCTCATAGGCATTTGTAAATAGTGAATAAGATAATTTATATAAACTATTCATAGAACATTAGGTATACAGTGTTCAATAGATGGCAGTTGTTATTATTAAATAGCATTATGTGTAGAAACCAGAAGACCCACATTCTAGTGATTTTAACATAGACTCTGCATTTAACAGTGGTTTTATTGGGCAATAGTAGTAATTTGAATTTCAGTTTCCTTACTAGTCAATTGGGGACAATAGTTCCTGTCCTGCCTTCTTTTCTTATAAGGCTGTCAGAAGGATTCAATGGTGTAGTGACTATGGGAGGGCTTTATAAGCCATCCAGTACTGAGGAGATATGAGGACTTTCTATTTGTTCAGTAGAATTTCTATTTGTCTAGCTTTCAAATCAGCCCACTGCCTACACTTTAGGAGTGCTGGGAATAGGTTTGAGGGAAGCAATAGACAAAAGTGGAAAATGACGTTTTTTAACTCGACCCAAACCTATCAGATTTAAGGTTCAGCTTGGCCACACTCTGTTTCCTTCATTTTCTTTTGAAGGGATCCACAAGAATCAAGATATTAATGCAAGTGCGGAGCCAGAATCTCTCTGATATTCCTTTGATGGAAGCAGAATGTTCCTACCTCAGGCCCTTTGTACTTGATGGTTTCCTCTGCCTGAAACATAATCACATATATCTATATTGGCTCATTCCTTATTCTTTCAGTTCTGCTCAAAATTCAGCTTATCTGAACCTTTTCCAGACCAGCTGCTTTAAATTAGCACACACACTCAGCCCCCCATCCCCCCACTTCATTTTCCTTCTGACATGGTCCACTCACTAGAATAGAAATTCCACAAGGAAAGAGATTTGTTGGTTCTTTGAGTCCTTTATTTCTAATATCTGGTGCTTATTAGGCACTGAAAAAAATGTTTGCTGAATGAATGAATAAATTAATCAGAACCTGATGACTCCATAAAGGAGCAAAGACATTAGGAGTTTAAAAAGACCTGGAGACAACCCTTAATTCTGTCATTCACCACAATGATAAACTGATCAGTGTCAGTTCCTTTGGTCTATTATGTGAGGATACCTGACTATATTCCTTAGAAAGCTGTGAGGATTAAAGGAGACATGGAATTTAACTGTAATCAGAGTAGAGAATTAACATTTATTGAGCATCCACTACAGGCTGGACCCTTTACATAAAACCATTCTCATAATACTATTGTAAGGCAAGTATCATTTTTTTCCCTATTTAACTGAGATCAGTCTGAAGCTCAGAGAGTTGTTACCCAAACAGTAAATGGTGGAGTTACTGTTTTCATCTAGCACCTTTCATACCCTTTTCACCATGGGCCACTTTTCACATGTCAGTTGTTATTTTCAGGAGCCAAATGTGGAAGCCAATGCTGCATATTGAGTTGTCATCAAATCTTGATAAAAGGACAGCAGTGTGAAAGAAGAGATTTTGGCAAGTGAAACTTGTCTCCTTGTTGTGGTTAAATCTTGCAAAGGAAACTGCAGCCAACTCTTCTGAAAGTGCTGTAGTCAATTTGTAGGGTCAATAACAGCTTCCTCAGTCTCTGCCTGACCAGGGGGCTTGACTTGTTTCAGAGCCTCTCTGGAGCGTTTGGTGGCTCATTTCACCTCTGCTCTTCAGCAAATGTGGGATCTACTGAAGAAAGGCTCTACACTCTGCAGACTCCCTTCATGTGCTACAAAATAGAGACAGAAGGGCCAGGTCAAAGCAAAATCCTGGCTTTCTTCTTTCGAAGCCTGTTCTGGCCCTTTCTTTAAAAAGATTTTTTTTTTTTATATTTATTTTTGAGAGGGAGAGATAGAGAGTGAGCAAGAGCGAGCATGCAAGCTGGAGAGGGGCAGAGAGACAAAGGGAGAGAGATATCCCAAGCAGGCTCTGCACTTTTAGCACAGAGCCTCAATGCCAGGCTTGAACTCAGAACTGTGAGACCATGATGCAAGCTGGAACCAAGAGTCAGACATTTAACTGACTGAGCCACCCAGGTGTGCCTGTTCTGGCCCTTTCTTTATTTAAAAACAGTTTTTAATGCTTATTTATTTTTGAGAGAGAGAGAGAGAGAGAGAGAGAGAGAGAGAAAGCACAAACAGGGGAGGGGCAGAGAGATAGAGAGAGAGGGAGACGTGGAATCTGAAGCAAGCTCCAGGCTCCCAGCTGTCAGCACAGAGCCTGATGCAGGACTCAAACTCATGAACCATAAGATCATGACCTGAGCCAAAGTCAGAGGCTTAACTGACTGAGCCACCCAGGAGCCCCTGTTCTGGCCCTTTCTAATGTATGTTGTAACTGCTGCCCAGGTCTCAGAGAATTTCATTTTTAGATTTTCTACGTCCCAAATATATTTTTAGTGAATGGTGTCTTCTGCCCTTCAGGGTTTCTGGGCCACTTGGACCCAGGTGAGTCACCTGTCTCAAAAGAATGCTGCTGATTCTGACAGAAAGCTCCATGAATGTAGATTTCTGTCTCACTAGTCGTCGTCGTCTTCTTCTTCTTCTTCTTCTTCTTCTTCTTCTTCTTCTTTTTTAAGTTTAGTTTACTTATTTTGAGAAAGATAGTGCACAGGAGAGGCAGAGAGAGAGAGAGAGAGACTCCCACACAGGCTCTGCTCTGTCAGCACAGAGCCCGACGCAGGGCTTGAACTCACGAACCTCAAGATGATGACCTGAGCCCAAATCAGGAGTGGGTCTCCTAACCAACTGAGCCACCCAAGTGCCCCTTATTTTTCTTTTGGTTGTACTAGTGGGGAAAGGTGGTTTTTGAACACAATAAATTGCTTTAACAAGCCGGGTTTCCCATTTGTTTCTCAGTTTAGGTGAGGTGGCAAGTCTGGTTACATAAATAGGTTTCTTAGAACAGTAATTCTCACACTTTTCATGTTCCTGGTATTTTTAGTTGCAGGACTTAAAAGGATTAAAAGATTCATCCAACAGCAGTAAACAAGTTGGCAGTCATTATTGATCAGTCTGAACTACAGAGAGTAATATTGTCTTACATTTTAATTTTTTTTCAGTATTCCCTTGATCTTCCAGCATTGCTGTTGCTGTTTGCTAGAAAATTTGAATATCCTAACTACTCTTTTTTATATACACAGAGGACAATGTTCTCAAGTGTTCCAGCAAACACTTCTTTCTTTAGTACCTGCTTGAATCTGTGATACAAATCTTTCTGGTTCAGAGCAAGTTTTGCTCTGACTACATCATGTTACATAAGCCACTGAATGCAATGCTTAATCAGTGGGCTTGGCTAAACAGAATATCTTTAGTGATAGCCAAAGTGTATTGAGCATGTTGATAAAAAAAATTAGTCACACATAGAGATTGTTGGATACATAGGTGTTCTGTGTCACACTATTGGTAAACTATTGATCTGGACAAATGCAGTCTAAGCTTCTGACTTTCTCTGTTCTCTTTTATTTTCCTCTTTTACATATAACTGTATTTAACTTCTGCTTTTGCCAAGATAGTTGTGGGAGGTTTTTTTTTTTTTCTTCCCCAAATACCAGCCTTCTTTTTCTCTGAGTCAAATAAGGTCACAAAACAGAGTATCTTAACACAACTCTGGTCCTCAATAAAATAATCCAGTTTGTAGAAATTACATTAGTGGGAAAAAAAATATGAGTTTGATATTCAGCCACTTGGTAATTGGGGGGTGTTGGTCTGCACTCCTATTCCTTCTTCTGTAAAATAGAGATAATAATACCTCCTACTTGTGAAAAGTGGATAATATATGGAGTATATGTGGCACAGTGCTTAGTCAGTATTCATTTCCTTTTCTTTATGACCTTCTCCTCTTCTGGGGACCTCTGTGTGTTTGCTGGTGCTGCCATTTGAAAAATTTGGGTGAGGTCTGAAGGATAGATGAGTTGGAATTGACAGACAATGAGTAAGCAAGAGTTGAGGCTGCCTCCCTGAAGTGGACAGATGCATATTAACATTATTCTTCATAGGATGTTTAAACATAGCCCCCTGTTTTCTTGCATCTGGTGTGTGTGTGTGTGTGTGTGTGTGTGTGTGTGTGTGTATGTATGTACTGTGTACACATACATACACACACACCCAGAAAATCTCAGTAATTCCATTCTCCCTTGGCTTGGGTTCTCCTAATCCTAGACAGCAGGGCTGAAGAAGGAGGAGAGCAAGATAGGGATATTGGGGGAAGAGCTGATGAAAAGGTGCATTATTAAGCTGGTTGTATGTGGTATCAAGTGTGTCTGTTACCTAATCTCATGGGACTTTCTGAGAGACCATAAAAACAATTGCTTCTTAAGTCAATCCTTCCTGGGCAGAAAAGAGGGAGAATTTATCCATGTGCTTCCATTTCTTAGTGGTCCGAAGTTTGCTTCCTAGGACATTAATTCTTTTGCACTTCCAGGTTGTGCTTTGTGGTACCTAGCAGGTCCCACGTCATCTCATCCTTCAGCATCAACTGGAGTAGGAGGCAAGATGTGCATTGTGTGGGCATGTGTAAAATTCTGTTAGGTGGTGCCCACATTAGGTTTGTCAGAGTCCAACCAGAGTTTGTCAATATGTTAGCTATTGGTGCTGGAATAGTTTTGTAACTACAGAGGTTGAGAGAATCTGAAGCAACCATAAGTGGTATATGAAACAATCCACCCCCTTGCACTATTCACGTCAACCCATGTGCTGTCATGATACCTGTCTACCACATACAGTGATCTCTTTCTTTTGTTTGGTGAGAACAGCATGCTGTCAGCTTCAATTGATTCCAAGAGTATAATAAATATCATCTCCCTTCTTCTCCATCTATTCTAGAATTCCATCACCTTCAGTTGCTTGCCTGCTGGAATGACATGGATTCTCATCCCTGAGGGTATGTATCCATAGTTGCCTTGCCTTTGTCAAGCTATGGTTGCTACAATTGATTATTTGCTCAGCATAAAACCACCAAGAGATCCCATACTGAATTCCTGGGTTCCTGACACATCATTTTTTTATCCCTATTACATAGAAGTAATTCTGGATTCCTTCTCATGATAATGAAGATCAGTTACCCTTGACAAGACAATAACTCCTTTCTTGCCTATTGTTTCCTGGTATAAGGAGCTCAAAGTGAACAGGTAGGTCACACTTTTAAGTTCAGCAGGAACCTTTCTGTGTCATGCAATAGAAACATTCTCCCATCCCACCCTACCCCATCTGGTCCCCAAGGTCTCTAACTTTGTAGAACCTATGATTGGAAAGTACAAATTCTATGAGTTTTAGAAATATGGTAAAAGAACCCATTTTATTTTCACCCTGTGCTTCTCATACCCATGTATTCATGCTACTTATAATTTTTTTAAACGTTTATTTATTTTTGAGACAGAGAGAGACAGAGCATGAACGGGGGAGGGTCAGAGAGAGGGAGACACAGAATCTGAAACAGGCTCCAGGCTCTGAGCTGTCAGCACAGAGCCCGACGCGGGGCTCGAACTCACGGACCACGAAATCATGACCTGAGCCGAAGTCGGCCGCTTAACCGACTGAACCACCCAGGTGCCCCAATATTCATGCTATTTAAAATAAAGCATCACTGTGTATATGCCATTAATCAGCACATACTCTCCATCCTAGAGGACAGCAACCAATCCTGACCTGGCAACCTTAGCTACATGGGGCTCTCCAGTGTTCCATCAGACAGCTTCTCCTGGTGAAGGTCTATGTAGTTAGATGAGTGATTCATGTAACTGCATCCACTGCAACACTTCTTTTGGCATAAATAGTGATCTTGCTCCAAAAAGTGGTGTATAGAACAAGATGCTAATAGAGCAGGTATCCTGTGAGCTGGTGGATGGTGATGCTGAGGGAAGTGCAAGGGAAGGCAAATTGACATCCTAACTAGATTTCTATTTCAGTGAGACAAAATCATTATCCTTTTCATGGTAGAGGCGGCCCATTGTATTTGTCTACTGCCAACCTTTAGGTTGCCTCAAGGGATGGTGCCATAATGTCCGCTCAGAGTTAGTCTCTTTTCCTGGGAAACTGGATATTCACCATGGCAGCAGCTGTATCTGTCTCGATGAGAGGATGTCCATGCTGTTAGGACCATCTAGTGTCTTTAGTCCTACTGTGTGGCCATTCTGTTGATTGGCCCATTTCATGAGTTTTGAGATTGCTAAGGCATGGGGCAAATGATGATATCTATAGGAAGTCATCCTGTTCCCTTAATTGTTGAGAGCCTCCTCTGCAGTGAACACTCTCTAATGAGCATTGTGGTGAGACACAAAGGTCTGCATGCTTCATCCTCGCTTCTATTAATTCATTTGCATACATCTTCCCCAGAACTAGTTGTGCTAAATCTTCCAGTGTTGTTCGTTTGAGGCCCCTCGACAGCTAGCCAAGTCATGCAACCTCTTAACAGGAGTCTAAGTATCTCATGTTACATCTCCCTCCATTAGAATTCGGTGACCAAGTGTACTGCTAGCAGCTCTGCCCCCTGGGAGTATTTCTCTTCACTGTTGTCCTCTAGAAATACCTCTGAGTGGAACTGTAATGGTAGTTGGCCATTTTCAGTCAGCACCAGCATATTATACTAACCCATCTGTGAACTAAGCCCAGATTCTTTCCTCTTTGACAATTGGTTGTAGGGAATCCCACTATGAGCTATAGGTTTGAGTTTTAGGAGAGATAATTATACAATAAAGATAGGTGAGTGGGAGTCTGAGCCACTTGCAATTTACTTGTGCCTTGTTGAATTAGTTGGGCCCAATCCCCAATGTACTGTTTCCATAGATTGTGTTGCACTTGCTTGAACTTACAACACAGTGGGTCAAACAATATCCAGCATATGATGGGAAGCTCTGGTCACATAGTCCTTGATATCAGTACTTAGTCCCTCTTAGGGTCTGGGTAGAATGTCGGGTGTTGATTTTCAAACAGATAGTTGTTCAGTGCTACAGATGACATGGCTTTACCCTCAAGTTCTAGGAGATTATGTTGCGACTCTCCTATTGGGACTTGCCTGATCCTCCACCCAGCATTCTCACCTGCCACTGCAACCTTCAGTTTATAGTCAGAGTGGGAGAGCAAGTGGGCCCAGAGTCTCAACTTCCTGCAAACTCCTCTCTTGCTTTGGGTCCTATATGAAGCCGGCAGCCATCTGAGTCATCTTATAAATGGCTCCCCATTTATATCATACATAAAAAATGTTCCCCATTATCTTATGTTTCTTCAGAACCTAAAGAGGCCAACTCAGTGTTTGAAGGCACAACTGTGTGTTTGAAGGCACAACTCTTTGTTTGTTTCTAATTTATTTTTATTTTATTTTATTTTTAATTTTTTAATGTTTATTTATTTTTGAGAGAGACACACACAGAGTGTGAGCAGGGAAGGGGCAGAGAGAGAGGGAGACATAGAATCCGAAGCAGGCTCCAGGCTCTGAACTGTCAGCACAGAGCCTGACGTGGGGCTCGAACCCACGAACCGTGAGATCATGACCTAAGCCAAAGTCGGACACTTAACCGACTGAGCCACCCAGACACCCCTCTAATGTTTTTTAAAAGATTTTTATTTTTAGGTAATCTCTACACCCAATGTGGGGCTCAAACTTACAACCCCGAGATCAAGAGTTGCATGCTCCACTAACTGAGCCAGCCAGGCTCCCTGGCGCAAGTCTTTCTTAATGGGAGGAGGTACAAGATGCAACAGCTTGTTTTTATCTTAGAGATGTGCTTTCCAAAAGAGTAGCTGCTAAACCCATGTGGCTTTTTAATTTAAATGAATTAAAATAAAAAATACGTAAAAATTCAGTGTTACAGTTTCATTAGCCACATTTCAAGTGCTCAATAGCTACATGTAGTTAGTGGCTATTCTACCAGACGGCAAAGATACAGAAACATCACTGTGTTGGCAGAAGTTCTATGGCACGGCACTGCCTTTGAGGCCATGTCTGTACATGGCAGGTTAAGATTTGAACACAGGCCTGATATGATGTTAAAGGCCCATGCTTTTAAGACTTCAGTAGGTTGCAGAGGGGCTGAGTCTAAGCAGATGCTTCCCTGCAACTGTGTTCAACGGCAACATGAGCTCTCCAATTAGATTTTTGGGCAACTGAGTTTTGGTTCATGCGAACATTCTCTGCATTTCAACAAATGAAAAAGGCACTTTATGTAAAGGCCAGGTCTGCTGTGGCAGCTCCCCACTTCTAACCTCTATTTCTGGGCAATAGTCAACTCAGAAAGCAGTTTTCTTTTTAAAGGAAGTTTTCATAACAGCTCGGAAATATTAAGCCTTTCCAAAGAGAAGGGCTGACTAGAATTGTTGGCAGACAGCAGAATCTCTCTGAATGCCGCACTTCTGCATTTCCATCTGCACTCCATGAAAGGCAAGGATCATTGTCCCCACAGAATGCAGCTAAATGGCAGCTGGAGCATGAATGGACAGGAAAAACACTCTCCTCCCTCTAATAACACCACTTAGGGCAGACAGGCGAGGTTCTCTTCTGAATGTGCTAAAGAGATGCTGTTATGATAAGAGTAATTATTGTACATTAGTTAAAATCCCATTTAGGGAGCATTATATTGCTGCTATTTTAAAAGAGGTTTGCTAACCTTCCAAGTTGTAGGGAGAGATTAATTAGTGTCAATGGAAGGATCTCCAAGATAAAAACAAATTAAGCCTCCTCATCCAGCCTTGCCTGCATGTCCTTGAGTTGCTGCTTCCTTTGTGACAGAGATAGTATTTGGTCTGATCTATTCTGGTTGGAAAGAAAGGAAGGGGACGCACACTCGCTGAACGGAATCTGATGTGTCAGACACCATGATAGGTACTTTAAAAGAAGAAGGCACCTTTGAACTAGGCTTTCCCATTGTTCCCACCCAGCCCACTGGAGAACATTGCTAAACTGAGGCATTTGTACCCTACGTACTACTGTGTTTATAGCATAAATGGAATCATCTATTTTGGATGGCCCCTCCCAAGCCATTCCAGATGATTTACTTCTGCTTCATTCCAATAGGCAAAAGAAAATAGGGATTAAAAAAACCACGTTAGTTATTTGTTTCTTTTAAGTGTTTCCATGAATACTGAAGACATTTCCTTTGTGATTGATGGCTCAGAGAATATTTTAAAAATATGGCAGGACCAATACCTACCTGAAATAAGTGTCATTAACTTTTATCCTTTGTCCAGTCTCACTGGCTATAATATCTCATCATCCTTCCCATCAAATATTTTGAACTTGTAACCCAGATTTGCTGAAACAGACCTCATTTCATGTACTGCAACTATTGCCAGGTAAGGCAAATTACTACATGTGTACTAACAAGGATTTTGATTTTTTTAAAGTTTATTTTGAGAGAGAGAGAGAGCGAGCATGTGAGTGGGGGAAGGGCAGAGAGAGAGGGAGAGAGAGAGAATCCCAAGCAGGCTTTGGGCTGTCAGCTCAGAGCCCAGTGCAGGGCTCAGTCTCATGAACCATGAGATCATGACCTGAACCAAAATCAAGAGTTGGATGCTTTACCGACTGAGCCACCCAGGCACGACCATTTTGATTTTTTTAATTGTTTTGAGATTTATTATGTAAATAATCTCATGGCATGTGCCTAATTTTAGTTTCAGAAAACTGATGCACCTATCACCCAATCTTGACCTTTCCATGTACTTCAGTTAGTTTTACTAACTGTGTAACTTTAGGCCAATTATGCAGCCTCTCTGAGACTCAGTATTTTGATTAAAAAAAAAAAAAGGATAATAAGAGTCACCTTGTGAGGGTTCCTCTGAGGAACAAATGAAATGATGTATAAAAGCATTTTTGACTTTCCTTTCAGATTAAGATTGGGATAACAGGGACCAGATTTACCCTCCTGGCCAAAACAAACCAAAACTGGCTAAAATATGCGACGCAATAGTTTTTAAGACACTGAACAACAGGCAACGAAAGGCAGTAATTCTTGAGATGGGAAACACATGAGGCAAGCCATGTAATTGTCCCATCTTCCTGCCTTTAAAGAGTTTCCAGGCAGTGGAGCAGGGAGGCAAAGTCAGTTTCAGAGAAAAGAATATTACCATGAATAATCAATGTCATTTCATTATGATAAAGGGGTCATTGCATCAGGAGTACATTATAATCTTAAACACATGTGCACCTAATGATAGAGCTTCAAAATACATGTGGCAAAAACTGAAAGAAGTGCAAGGAGAAATAGATCAATCTACAGACAGCTTTCTTAAACAGCTTTCAGTCTTAACTGCGATGAAACATTCGTCAATAATGTGACAGATTAGAAAACTCAACATGTTTTGCAAGTTATGTCATAGAAAACAACAAACGCAAACACAAATGAAGAACAGCTCAGCCGCACTTAGGAGAGAGGAGGTTTGGATAAGAGAGCATTAGGAAGCTGTGGAAGGGCTGGATAGGGAGCAGCAGGTGAGGTGCTGAAAGTGCCCGTGGATGACTGGCAAACTAGGGCGACCATGTGTAAGATGGCAGGATAAGGTGTTAGGGGTGTCACAGCAGAAGTCCTCATACTTACCATTTTGTGAGAATGCCTTCCTTCAGGGTTGAACCAGATGTTCACTAAAATGCAATTTCACTTGGATAAAAATCTAAAAGGATGATGTATTGGTCAGGGTAGGCTGTTGCCCAAAATTCAGTAGTTTAACACAATAGGTATTTTCTTTTCCCTTTCATGTGACCACCCAATAGCATTCTGCTCTACATAGTCATTCGGCAGCAAACTTCTTTTTGTCTTAGTTCTGTATTCCTTCACTACCTTCCAGATTCTGTCTATTTAGCTAGTGGTTGGGGAAGTGGTTGGGGAAGGAGGACCAGGAATACGTGAAGGAGGTTTTTATATTTCAGCCTGGAACTGGCTCATGCCACATAGGTTCACATCCCATTGGTGGACGTTCAGACACATGGCCTCAGCTAACTGCAGGATGTGGTCCAGCTCTGTGTCCAGAAGAAAAGCAGAACCCTGGCATTTGTAAACACCAGTAATCTCTGTATCAGATGTCCTGATCTCATCTATTTGTTGATGCTCTGAGAACCGCATGACTTTGTTGGGCACAAATCCTAATTCCCAGTTTCTTTTATTTTTTTAAAGTTTGTTTATTTATTTATTTGGGGGGGGGTGAAGGGGGGCAGAGAGAGAGGAAGAGAGAATCCCAGGCAGGTTCTGTGCTGTTAACACAGAGCCTAACGCAGCGACTTTATCTCACAAACAATGAGATCATGACCTGAGCCAAAATCAAGAGTCAGACACGAAACCAACTGAACTGTCCAGGCACCCCACTACCCCAGTTTATTTTCTAAGTGAATTCAGTGGTTTTTATTATAGTAAATACTCATGGAAAAAATTTGAACTGGAGTCAAGCATGAATATTTTCTAACATAACTGAATGAAAATAAACCATTATACAAAGATATAAAAAGGCTTAATACATCATCAAATTTCAGAATGATAGAGGAGAGCAAAAGAGTCTTAAAAACAATCCATTTCGGTCTCCTAATTTTGCAGTGACAAAGTAAATTGAGACCAATAGAGGCTAAATGATGTGTTAAAATCTATGTAGACAATTAGCAAGAGATCTGGGGTCAAAACCTAATTGGTGTGGCCTCATGCTTTAAACTACCAACAAGAATTTAACACATCAAGATAAAAAGTCTCTGTGTGATACTTTCATAAGACACAGAATAGTTAAACAGTTTTGAATTTAGTAAATCTTTTGATTACATGGTTGCATAAAGGAATCTTTTATTTTTGATAGGCATTTTGCTATTTCAATTGATGAGATGGTAAGGGTCTACCAGAGAAGTACCTGTTGCCCACAGACTGACAATGACTTGAATTGGTATAACACTCAGAGTGGGTTTTCTTTAGGCAATAGTTGACCAATTTTCTTGGTTTTCATAGTTATAAATTTAGATCAAGTCAGAAATCTGATAAGGTACAGCCCTGTGCTCTTCGGATAGTTGCATTTTTCAGTTCTACACATAGACTTGCTTTGCAGTAAATGTCCTTTTTTTTTTGTTTATTTATTTATGTATTTATTTATTTATTTATTTATTTTTTTGTGAGAGGGATAGAGAGTGAGCAGAAGAGGGGCAGAGAGAGAGGGAGACAGAGAGTACCAAGCAGGCTCCACACTGTCAGTGCAGAGCCCAGTGCGGGGCTCAAACTCATGAACATGAGATCACGACCTGAGCCGAAACCAAGAGTCAGATGCTTAACCAACTGCAACACCCAGGTGCCCCTCAACAAATGTTCTTTTTCTTAATCTGATCTAAATGCTGCCATTTCCCCCTTCTTCATCTTTTGTATACACTGCAATGCCTCACTTACTTGCATTTGTCACTAGGGATTCTGCATGAATGGATTTTCCAGACAAATTAAAGTTTACCCACATTTACCAGAACACAATAATTTTACAAGGAGATCTCTCCAGACTGTATCATGTACATATCTATCACCTTTAAAAAAGCCTTGATGTCTTCCCTTTAATGTAGAACTAAGAGCGGGGGTCTGAAGCCATACTGCTTAGGTTTAAGACCTGGTTCTGACTCTTACCAGCTGTGTGACCCCTAGCATGTTACTCAATTTCCCCATGTCTGAGTTCCTCATTTGTAAAATGAGAATAATATTAGGACATTCATCTTAAAGTGGTTGTGAAGATTAAGAGTTGATATATGTAAGACACTTAAACCAGTGTCTGCGATATAATCCGTACTAAGTAAATATTAGCTCAAAGCATCACAGCCTATACTGTGGAGGAGGGAGAGGGAGAGCAGAATTAATTACTGGAAAAGACAAATACATTTTCTAACTTATGACAAGTTATAGGAAGGCAAAGTACTAAGTGCCATTAGAGTGTTAACAGGGAAACCAGATTTAGCCTGGCATTGTATTATAGAATTCTTTACATTTTAGTTTTTCCTGCTGATGTGTGAATTTTTTGAAAGCGAGAAGCATGTCTTAATCTTCCTTATGTAACTGTCAGTAAGCACAGAATCTGGTGCATAGCAGGGGCTCGAGACTACTATGGAAAGAGAGATTAAAGGAAAGAAAGAAAGAAAAAAATCGTGATTCTACAGGTATCACGATGAGAATATAAAGATGTTGGAGGCAAGTATTCCACAGAGGGTAGACAATTATGCTCCCTGGTGACCCCCACCCACAGAGGGGCAGCACCTCCTGAGTGAGGGTCACCGTCCTGGTGATTCCAGGCATCTGCAGCTTAATGAGGATGTATCCATTTATGCATTAAGGCTTATTCACTTTATTCAAAGCAATCCCTCAGGTCTTCCCGGAGGACTGGTTTGCTTATTTTATACAGGATTCTTAGAATACTGCTGACATGTTTGATAATCAGGGAGCCTTGGTTGGGGGCGGTGCTTATCTTGGGGAAAGGCAGTAAGCTATGTTTGAAGGCAGGTTTTCCTCCTCTCTTGAGAATTGAACAGTTTGAAAATAGGCTGCTTTCAGTCTTGCCTGGAATCAAGGGTGAAGGAGAAATACAGGGATTCAGTATCAAAGGGGCCCTGCCATTCTCCTGGTCTGAAGGTGAATTGATGCCACAGATCACCTGCTACGAGTGAGCTATGGAGGATAAAAGGGAGGAGCAGGTGGCCAGGTGCCTTGCCCCAGGTCACACAGTGGCTGAGCCTGAAGACCTCAGACCTGTAGGCTCCCAGTCTACTCCCACAGGGTGCAGTCACCCTGCACCACAACAAATGGGATTTTGAACAAATGAAACAACTTTTTAAAATCTATAAATAAGGAGAGAGAAGGGAGAGACTGAATTGTTTGAACCTTCAGTTTTAAATTGTGTTAACCTAGATGGAAGCCTATTTCATTTTATTAAAAGATTTTATTTTTAAGAAGTCTCTACACCCAAGCTTGAGCTTACAACCCTGAGATCAAGAGTTGCATGCTCCGCTGACTGAGCCAGCCAGGTGCCCTACAACCCAATTTCAAAAAAAAAAAAAAAGCAATTAAAATAGTGAATAATGACAATAATACCAACAAACCCTTATATGTTATTTATTATTTTCTGGGCATCATTCTGAGTTTTATATGTATAGCTCATCAAATTTCTGTAACAACCCCATGCATGACCTAGCTTCTATTATTATCCCTATTTTACAGATGAGAAAACTGAGGCATAAGAGGTTAAGCAGCTTGCCCCCGGTCATACATTTGGTAGGCTGAAGAACTAGTAAAGATTTAGTTAGAGGAAGCAGGGTCATTATTAAATGCCTACTATGTGTTAGGTGCTTCCCATCTTGGTCAGGGTGCACCTCTCTGTCCCTTTAAATTGGTCCCATTCTCACCCATGGTAGGGACAGATCTTTCAATGTTATTGTACATCCAAGCTATGCTAAGGAGACAATCAGGATCAGCAAGAGTCTTGTTTCATTTCAGGAGCTCCACTCAGAAGGTGCCTGGAATATGGCTTGTCTCAGGCTCAGCCACGAGGGACAGACCCTGCCTGTGGCTGGGACCCAGGGCAGAGGCTAGAAAGGAAAAAGGAAGTAAAGAGGAAATAGAGATTGCAGATTCTTTGTGGACTGAAAGACAACCTGTTATGAACAGTAGCAAAAAATGTTTGCAACATCCTCTGAATTCCAAGTGTGTTTGTGATCCAGCTACAAGAAAACCAGGCTCTTTCTGGTAATGGTCGATATCTGCATTCCTTCCCAGATGCTGTATAGCATAAAGGTAAAACCTCATTTCGTCCAACTGTCAAAGTTGTCCTCTAAGCTAAATAGTTTATTCCCATTTAAAGAACTAAGCAGGCTGAGATCTAGATAGCTACCCAACATCAGACAGCTAGTATAAGGCCAAGCAGGCCTGAGACCCAGGTATGCAGTTTTAAAACTGATACACTTTCCTATAATCCAGATGCTGCTTAAATATCCAGCCCAGTCCATAAATGCTTCCCCTTTTCTCATAAGCTAGCTGAGTTAGGGTACTAGCTGTTTAAGTCTAAGTCCTGGATCCCTCTTCTGCGCTCCTCCCCCCCCAGCCTCCGAACCCCAGCAGCTCAGGATCCTGATGCTGCCCAGAGCCAGTAAAATCAGGGCCAGGTTGGGAAGTCCGAGGAGAGTAAATGGGTTGTGCCAGGAGGTGTCAGTGGAGGAACACAGGGGTGTCAGTGGGCTCCCAGGGGCCCTTTCCATCACCCAGGTGCTCAGTAACAGACTATCGATAACATCTTAAAAGAGAGAGCATCTAACAGCCCACCGACCCAGATGGCCAGCACCAGGAGCATTAGCACATTTTGTTCTTCTAGGAAGAAAAGAACCGCAACTGTGTCCTTGAGTCTGTTAAACAATGTTAACTAGAGGGAGGGGTCAGGAGAGAGGTACGTGTGGTGGTTTATGGGCAGGAGATGAGAGAAACCACACGGCTCATTTGCCCGGCGCTAATGGATCTGAAGTGAGGAGCCCTGATGCCAAGGGGACTGCTGTCTTGAAATGAGAAGAACTGAGAACAAGGGAAGTCCATTAGTGTCATGTTTGTATTTCTCCTCCTCTGAAGCTGGATTCCAGGCACACGGGGAGAAAAGACCAACAATTTCCACCCTCAATAGTTTTGCCCATTAGTGTCAAATTATCCCAGGAGGGAGGAGGAAAAGAAAAAACTCCAGCCGTGTAAACAGAAAATTTGGAAGCTTACTAGGAGGCCTCTCTCAGGCCCAGGCCATAGTCTGATGTCTTGGGGAGATGACTCGTTGGTAATTGGGGCAGGGGCTTGTTCCTTCCACCCTCTCCACCTACAGATTCTCAGCAAGAGATCGCCTTAACCTATAACAGGGCGTGAATCGAGTTCCACTGCCTAAGTTAAGCCATCATTAAATTTGCCAAAACAAAATGGTTTTGATCTATGGAAACCAAACATAAAGAAGTAAAATAGAAATATCTAATATTTATTAGCACTTACTTTGGGCTGGGTATTGTTTTAAGTGCTTTATAAATTCTAACCTGTTTAACTTTTATCGTAGTGCCAAGAGCTGGAAACTGTTCTTATCTTCATTTTTAGTCAAGAACACTGAGGCCCAGTAGTGTTTCATCATCTATTACCTCTTAACAAACTACTCCAACACTTATTGGCCTAGAACAACAATAATACTGTTACCTCTTGCTTCTTTAGGTCATGGATTTGGACAGGGCATAGCAGAGTCAGGCTTGTTATGGTGGGGATGACTTATTGTCTGGGTGCTGCTCAGGCATCTCTTTCTCTGCATGGTCTCTCTGCATGGCCAGCTTGAGTTTCCTCATAGCATGGTGGACTCAGGGTAGGTGGGCCTCTTGCATGGTGCCCCAGGACTCTGAGAACAAGGATTTCAGAGGCCTGAGCTGAAGCTGCAAGTCTTCTTATGATATAGCCTCAGAACCCCCAGAAGGTGACTTTACCACAGGCAAGTCTTTAAGACCAGCCAAGATTCAAGGAGAAAGGAATAGGAGGGACATCAAGGAATTTAGAATCATTTAAGATTTACCATAGGAAGTAATTAATCAAGTCATATAGACACTAAGTTGGAAGACAGCATTTTAATCCTGACACTTACCCACTACACCAAGTTTAGTAATCTGGAAATTGAATTTATATATCATTAAGACAAATCCAGTGGATGATGGATGTTCTGGCATTCATTTGTAATTTGTAATTCATTTGTAATTCAATTGTAATTCATTTGGAATACAGATTATATTTTCTTCTAAAGATGTGATGTTTCTTTCTCTCCCTCTTCCTTAGACCTTTGTTAAACACCAACTTTGTGCCAGGTGCTGTCCTAGGTGTTAGGTGTATAAAACAAACAAACTACTGTCCTTGCTTTTAAGACTCTTGTGGACTGACAAGGAGGGGACAAATATGTATTTAATCATTGTTCAATGGGATCAGCACTGCATGATAGGAACTAATGTGGAAACTGAAGGGGAGACATCTAATTCTCAAGTCTGGGAAGGCTTTCCAAAAGGAGATGAAGTTTTGTTATATCTTAGAGGATTAAGAGGAGATTTCCAGGTGTTATAAACTGAATGTTTGTGTCCTCCCCAAATCCACATGTTGAAGCCCTAACTCCCAATGTGGCTGTATTTGGAGGTAGGGCTTTTACCAAAATACTTGAGGTTAGATAACACCATCAAAGTGGAGTCCTGATCCAAAAGGATTAGTGTCCCTATGAGGAGAGACACCAGAGAGCTAACTCCCTTTTCTCCTGCCACCCCATGCACTAAGGAAAGACCATGTGAGGACATAAGGAGAAGGTGGCCTTCTGCAAGCCAGGAAGAGAGTCCTCACCAGAAACTGAATTGGCCAGAACCTTGATCTTGGGCTTCTAGAAACTGTGAGAAAATAAATTTGTGTTAAGTTACTCAGTCTGTGCAACTTTATTATGGCAGCCTGAGCTGATTAAGACACCAGCTAAAAAGGGAAGGAAGAGTATTCCAAGGAGAAGCCACAGTGTATTTAAGCGAAAGGAGACTTAAAAGAGCATGGCGTATTTAGAGAACCAGCAGTAGTTCATCAGGCCTGAAGTATAAGGTGTTGTGGAGAAGCAGTGGGAAATAGGCCAGAAAGATGCCCAAATCTGGGTGCTTGGACCTCCCTAAATTGCTGAATTAACCAGTCTTGGGGCTGCCTGACTTCTGGATTTCTCCTTATGTGAGATAAGCTTCCATATTCTTTGGACCATTGCAACGTAAGTTTTCTGTTCTTTGTATTCCAAGGCACTGAATCATTTAGGATGAATCTTGACTGCATGTTACAAAAATCCTAGAATAATCATGACTTAAACAATACAGAATTGTCATTCTCTCTTGACAAAAATGTACTGGTGTTGGCAGTCCAGGGTAGGCATACACAGTGGCAAAGGCCTGGCCTCCCTCTGTCATGTTGTTAGGCCATCCTCAGTGGATGACTTAGGGATCGTGTTGTAAGAACCAGCTATCGTGTCTATGTTCCAACCAGGAAGACAGAAGGATACTGATCACACATGTTCCCTTTTAGAGAAACCACATTCAACACTTCTACTTGCCTGCCACTGGTCAGAACTTAATCACACAGGAGCTCATATGTGGAAGCTGGAAAGTCTGTCTTCACTTTGGGAGGTTATGCCTCCAGATAAAATTTACAGGCTAACTAAAAAAAGAAGAGTAGATATACTGAGGAGCACTTACCGGAATTTGCCAAGAGAGACTTCCTCTAACTCATCTAGATGATGATGCAGTTGTTTGAAGGGTGGTGAGGGGAAAGGGGAAATGAATTCTCAGAGGGGATTTTGTGTGTTACTGTTAGGGTAATTCTGGCGTAATAGAACTTTTGCCATGGTACCACTTTCCTGGAGTTTTATAGGATTTTCATACAGCTGTCTTTGTAGATAAGGAAGAGACATAAAATAGAATATTTTTTATCAGTGGGATATATGTTCTTGTTATTTCTTAGTATTTCACAGTCTTTAGGGTGCTTCTGTATCATATAGCCCACTTGGACAGTAAAAATAAAAGCCATATTAAAGAGACATTCTCATTTAAAGAGGAATTCTGGCTTTGACTACTGCAGCTACTGGAATCGAGACTGTAATACTCAGGTAGAAGACACCAAGTCCAGATATTTAGAATAGATGCTAGAGAGCTTCCAACTCAGGGCTGGATGGACTGAATTTATATTGGAGCTTGAGAACCTATACACTGTACAAAAACAGTATGATAAGATAATTTATAAGCAATAAGAATGTGTACTTATCAATGAGGTTCTGTCACTTTCTATTCTCCTTTTCCCTGAGGAATTGATAAACGTCCTTAGATAGTATATTGCTGTTCTGTGGATGCCATAAATAAATACCATAAACTAGGTGGCTTAAGCAACAGAAATTTAGGGTAGAGGTCCGAAATCAAGGAGTTGGAAGGGTTAGTTCCTTCTGAAGGATTTAAGGGAGAATCGGTTCCAAGTCTCTCTAAATTCTGGTAGTTTGCGGGCCATCTTTGGCTGGTGGATGTCATTCCCTCTGTGTCTTCACATCATCTTCCTTCTATGTGCGCCTGTATCAGTGTCCAAATTTCCTCTTTTTATAAGACTGCCTGTTGTATTGGATTATATAAGCACACCCTAATGATCTTATGTTAACTTGATACTTCTGTGAAGACCTTATTATTTTTTAAAGTTTCTTTTGAGAGAGAGAGAGAGAGAGCGCAAACAGGGGAGGAGCAAGAGAGAGGGAGAGAGAAAATCTCAAGTAGGCTTTGCACTGTCGGCACAGAGCCTGATGCAGGGCTTGAACTCACAAATCATGAGATCATGACCTGAACCAAAATCCAGAGTCAGACACTCAAGTGACTGAGCCACCTAGGCATCCCAGACCTTATTTTAAAATAAGGTCACATTCTGAGGTACTGAGGGACTGGGAGTTAGTACCAACATATCTTTTTGTGGGGAAGCACAATTCAATTCATAGCAGACAGGTATTGTTGAGGAGGTTAGGTTTGATTTTGATACAGTTTAGTTTTATCTTCTTCCAGCTTCCTCTGATTTTCCTCTGGTGTCCCACACTCTTTGTTCCCAAGTTACTCTGTGCATATTTGTTAGGGCACTTAGTAGGAATTACTTATGGTATTACTCAGGATTCCCATTGAGTATCAAATTTTATCATCGGTATTGCTGAGGAGACTGGAATCCCCCAAACCTGCTGCAAAATGCTGGCTGCCTGCCTTTGTGCTGTGGGAATGGTTGCGGGGTGTTTCATCTGTGTTTCCCTCATTTCATCTCTATACTCTGGGTGCTGAGTTTATATATGGTACTTGCCTCCTCTGTTCTCTCCCATCCCCTCCCCCCCATACATGTTAACTTTCTTTTTTTTCTCTATTTGCTGCAATGAAGGGAAACTTTAAGCAAGGAAAATTATTTTCTGACTGGAACCTAACCTCTTTTTCCCTAAGCCATGGCACCTTCTGTGGGACACCATTAAATATACCCTCAGAGTACTCAGGGGGCAGTTTCTATTTACTGCTTCTTTCTCAACACAGTGTACTCTGTGTTCCTGACTTATTTTGGAAATGTCAGTGATGTTTCCTGCCACATACAGTATCCCTTGGCCCATCTACAGCCCCTTAATCAGAAGAGTAGTGCTCGACTGTTCTTTGAGCAGGAGTGGCCATGGATTGAGCCAGTGTGGGCTTGTTTAGAGACAATCTTGTGTGGGGGCCTCTGTTTCATGGAGGCCATAATGATTTGCTAACTTACCCAGATTGGTTTGCTTCAGGATTCCATCTAGATTATACAGTGAGCACTAACCAGATAGGTGGAGAGAAACAGATGCAATGAGAAAGAATTTGAAAGAATTGTCTGGTTCTCAGAGGGGTCTTAAGTCCTGTCACCTTCTTGTTCCTCCTCCAGACAATATAAATCCTGAAAATAAATGTTCTCTCTTTTTTAAAGATGGCCCTTGCAACCAAAAACCTACCTATCTACTTTCCTTTTCCCCCTCCTCCCTTACTCCTTCCCTTCTGTCCTTCCTCCTTTCCTTCCTAACCTAATTCCTCTCAATAATCTCTTGAAGCCCAGAGACTTTGAGAGATTTGCCCAATGCTGCACGGCTATTAAATGGTAGAGCTGGGACTTAAACCTGATTTTTTGGTACCAAACGTCACACATAAAGTACTACATAAGTGTTACCAAAAATGTGCTTAGAAGCAAGGCACAGGGATGACATTATGTGCTAGAGGGCTACAGCGGTGCTGGACACGGCATAATAATAGCAGTTCCCCAGGGGTTTCCTTCCTTTTATCTCACTAATTTCATTGTATTTTCAAAGCAAATCTGGAGTAGAGGCATGGAGGGCAACTTTATCTTCAGTTTTAAATGCAGAAATTGACCTTCTAGAAGTTAATGTACTTGGTACTTGAGTAAGGCCATGGAATCGGGAAATAGTGTGGCAGAAATTAGCACTGTCCTTTTAATTTTTAAAAATTTTATTTATTTATTTATTTATTTATTTATTTATTTATTTATTTATTTATTTTTGAGGAGGTTCCATGCCCTATATGGGGGCTTGAACTCACAACCCTGAGATTAAGAGTCACATCCTCTATTGACTGAGTCAGCCAGGCACCCTGGGACTGTCTTTTTAAATAAACAGCCCAGTGAGTGGCACATTCGATAAGTGTTTTTAAGAAAGAAGAACATAGGGGCACCTGGGTGGCTCAGTCGGTTAAGCATTTGTCTCTTGATCTTGGCTCACTGTTCGCCGGATTGAGCCCTGCATTGGGCCCTGCACTTACAGTGCAGAGCCTGCTTGGAATTCTCTCTCCCCCTCTCTACCCCTCCCCACTCACACACTCTCTTTCTTTCTCTCTCAAAATAAACATGAAAGAGAGAGAGAGAGAGAAAGAAAGAAAGAAAAGAAAGAAAGAACAAATGGACATAAGGCAAGGAAGGAAGGAAGAGAAGGGAGAGTCTCTTCATAACTTCAAGCTATGGTCAACATGCAATGAGCAGACCCAGCTCTTGTTATCATTCCTTCAACCTAGGCACCACCTAAGCCATGCTAGCAGTCCCCAAGCTTATTTCTTGTAAGCCCTGTTGGGGACACCTAAGGCCTCAGTAATTCTGCACTCCGTGAGTCATCCTCTCCTCCATCTGTTTATGTAACAAGTCTAACCACAGCCATTGTTGCTGATTACATGCTGGAAATGACCTAACAATGTTGTATTTAATGATCTCCAATCATTTCCATCTGGTCCGTGGGTGGCTGCATAGTCATTATTCATCAATGAAACTTTGCAAACACAAACACATATGTATGTATATAATAAAACCTCGATAATTTGCACTAATTGGAGGGCAGGCCTATCTGAATTAACAAAAAGTAAGAAATGCTGTTTTATTACTTTCAAGCTCATGATGTAATTAACCACCTAATGAGAATGAGGCATGGTGGAAAGGGCACTGTAATGGGAGTTTTGTGAACTGGATGCTGTAAAGGAGAGAGATGAGATGAACAGAGCAGATACTTAGTCTGGATCACACAAATGCAACACGGGAGCATGGTGGCCACGTTTTACGGTCTGGCCCTTAGATCTGTAGGTTCAGAAACGTGAAATTGTTGGTATTGCTAGAAATGACCACTTAGAGAGTCTAGAAGACACATCCCACACAATAAGTAAATGAATCATGTTAAACAAAGTCATATATGACCTCAACATAAAACTTAATGCTAATTTGTTAGTTTTGTTTGAAAGCGATCTTTCAGTTGGACCAAATATGTATGCTGGCTGATTGGTACATTGTCTCTTCTGTGGGAAAGTCCTGACGATAATCCAATGCTGACTCATTAGGTTGCATTTTGTTGTAAGTAACAGGAACTGCATTTCAAAATGCGTGACATGAATGGTGGCAGTGGTGGTGGGGGTTGATGGTTTCTATGTTTGGAAATCCAAAGCAGAATGTAATGGGGAGTTCTACTGACTTAGGTACTCAGCCATTTTATCAAGTTCTGGTTTTACTTGTTTGTTTGTTGTGTGTGTGTATATGTGTGCATGCTTGTGTGCCTTACCTCTGCCTCCTACAGTGTTGTATTCATTCTGAGGCTGATTTCCTCTTAGGGTAGCCAAATGAATGCATTGGTTTTACATCTGCATACCACATGGTCCTGAATAGAGTGGGTCTGAGGAGGGTAAGGGAGGAAGATAAGGGGAGAGGAGGGGAGAGGAAGCCAGAGGAGAGGAGAGAGAAGGGGAGGGGAGGGAAAGAGGGGAGAACTAGAGGTTGAGAAGGCAAGGATATTGTTCTAACATTTATTACTCTCAGGTGCTTAGAAAGCACAGAATCAGAAAAGAAAGCATTCCCTGGATGAATGTAACAACCAATATCATCCAGCTCATGGCATCACCTCTCTTGGACAAAATTGGAGGCAACATGGCCAGTTTATGTTCTTTTCTGGCCCTTTTTTTAGTTCCTCTGCAGATCCCCTTCCATTGTCATCTTTCCTTAGGAAGATTAAAATAAAATTCATTAGGCCACAGCTCTTTTCCCACCATCAATTGTATTCTGGTTATACCTTCCTGAGACTTCACCTCAATTATTTTACCTAGACTTTGAAAATATCCATGTTTATTAGGCTCTCAGGATGGTTGGCTTTTTCTAACTTTGTGTAGATTCCAACAGGGCCCTCTGTTAGAGAGGATACTAGTCAACAAGTTCGGGGTGGGGGGAGCATTAAGTTCATTTAGTAAGCTTTTCCTGTGTGGCAGCCACTGAAATAAATGTAAACTTCAAGCAACCTCCATATATTATCTCATGTAATCCACAGAAGGTATTAGTTCCATTTAGAAAGGCTAAGGATCTGACCCAGTAACCAACAGCTCTGAAGGATACAGCCGGTTCTTCCTCCATGTCCTCCAATTCTCTGAGAAGTAGAGGTTTTAGTTCTAGCTCTGCCATTATCATCTATGGTTGTGGCCTTGGTGTCTTCACCTGTGAAATGGCAGGAGGGGACTACATAATCTTCAAGATGGTGTCTAATTGTAAGATGTGCTGCATTACATATGGAACTATGGTCTTACTTAGTCTGCTTTACCTAAATAGATAAACTCAAGAGTGGTTAGCAATGTGTAATGTGAAAATAAACACGGCAAAGGGACTTGAAAACTCTTTATTCTTTTTTACTGGTTAGATATTGCCCTCAAAAAATCCTAAAAGGCCACATGATGAGCTCCAGCCCCACTGTGGTGGAATGTGGGTGCCAGAATCAGGTTGACTTCCCCTGGGGATAGGCAAGATCTTCTCCCATTAACAGTAGTGTCTTCTTGGGGTGCCTGTCTGGCTCAGTTGTTAGAGCATGCAACTCCTGCTCTGTGTTGTAAATTCAAGCCCCATGTTGGGTGTAGAGATTAGGTAAAGGTAAAACCTTAAAAAAAATAGTGTCTTGTCTTTCTTTAATGCCTCTTAGGTCTTTCATGGATCAAGAAGGTCTCGATACCATCTGAGTAGTTCCTGAACTGAAGCACAGTTAATGAACTTTCATTATATACGTTTGTCTGAAAAACAAAACAAACCAAAGGGTGAATATTCTCAACAAGAAAGAAACTAAGCAAATTCACCTGGGTGTGGTTAGAGTTACACTTGTGTAGCAGTGGTTGGTACTCTGTTTCTTTTCCTAGTACCCTCTACTTTGATTGTCAGAGATTATGCACGTCAGTGGCTACTAAGCCTTGATCCCCACAGTGCAGTGTAAGCAGAAGATAGTTCTGATATATTCAGGGAAATTTTTAAAATGCTACTTGCATGTGTGAACCAATTGGTTTAATTAAGAAAATGGTGCTTGATTTGCCTTCTGTGATCAGTCTTCTTTGCTACAAAACTGTTCCAGTAATGAGCAGCACAACTTGGAGTCCATCCAGGGGTGTAATCTCAGGTCTGCCACTTACTGGTTGAGTGACCTTTCATCTCAGAGATTGCCATTGCTTGTTTTCTATCGTTGAGGTCTTTTTCATATCCTTAATTTCTTATCATGCTTATGCTTTGCTCCACCATTTTGAACATATGGAGTATATTTATAGAAGCTGTCTTAACCTCCTTGTTTATTATTTACATCATCTGTGGTATTTCTGTATCTGTTTTTATTGACTGATTTTTTTCCCCTCAGGTTTTGGGGCATATTTTCCTGCTTCTTTGAATGCATGTTAATTTTTTGTTGGGTGGAAGACATTGTGAATTGTATGTTGCTGGTTGCAGATTTGTTTTTCAATCCTTTAGATATTTTTTAGGCTTTTTTTTTTCTTTTTTTTTTTTTTTGTGGGAATGCAAAATTCCAAGTTACTTGGAAACAAATTGATCCTTTTGATTTACTTTTAATTTTTCTTAGGCGGGTCCAGAACAGCCTTTAGTGTAGGGTTGATACAACCCTACTACTAAGGTGATATTTTTTTGAGGAGGCAAATACTAGGAGATCTTTTTACTCTGGCTGGAAGGAACATAAAATATTCCCAACCCTGGGTGAGCCTGGGAAGTGCTCCTCTTTGATCATTCTGTCTCTGGGTCAGCAGTTTCCTTACACACATGTGCTGATTAGTACTCAGCTAAAGATGCAAGGGGAATCCTCTGTATCTCTCTGGAGTTTCTTTCTGTGCAGCTCTCTCTTCTTCAGTTCCTTGCCTCAGAAACTTTAGCTGCTTTGGCCTCCAGGAACTCCATTCACGCTCTGTGTCCTCAAACCTCTTTCCTTTGGTATAGCCTGGAAATTCTGCAGCCAGTAAGCAGGGGCATCCTTGGGCTTACCTCTTGATTTGCCTTCTCATTGGGGTCATTGTCCTGCTCTGCCAGTTACTGAATGTCTGAAAACCATTATTTCATGGATTGTGTTCAGTGTTTTAGTTGTTTAAGGTGGGAAGGTAAATCTCATCTCACGATGGCTGGAAGCAGAAGTCCACATTCTGCTTTATGAACCACAGCCCCACTGCTCACCAACTGAGTGGGCCTAAGCAAGTTACTGAACCTCCCAATTCCTCAATTCCCTTAGATCTGAAGTGAAAATTCTGGTGATATCAGTATATAGTGTGCTTGTGAGAGTTAAGTAAACTAATTCATATGGTATTTTTAGTATATTGCTTGATGTATAACAATTACAGTTGATGCTTGAGCAAAATGGGTTTGAACTGCGCAGGTCCACTTAAAAGTGGATTTCTTTTTAATAAATATACATATAGTACTATAAATGTATTTTCTCTTCCTTATAATTTTCCTAATGACATTTTTTTTACTCTAGCTTACTTTACTGAAAAGGATACAGTATTAATATATGGAACATACAAAATATGTGTTAATTGACCATTAATGTTGTAGGTAAAGCTTCCAGTCAACGCTAGGCTATTACCAGTTAAGTTTTAGGGGAGTCAAAAGTTATATGTGGATTTCCAAACCCACAGAGGGTTGGCATCCCTAACTCCTACATTGTTTGAGGGTCAACTATCATCATAAAGTTCTAGCAATGATGATGATAATGATGCTCAGAAAACATCTGTTTAAGCTGGACTCAAAACCACACATTTCCATATGCCACAAATTTCACGTGTATAAAATGACCACAATCTATTTTTATTGCCGAGTCCGATCTGGGTTTTATAAGGTTCTCCTCTCTGCTTTTTAGAGTACCGCTTGGCAAACCGTGTCTTGTGAACCAAATCTAGGCTTCTGCCTATTTTTGTAAATGAAGTTTCAGGGGAACACAGCTGCATCCATTTGTTTATATATTATCTGTGGCTGTTTTTGCGCTACAATGCCAGCATTGAGTAGTCGTGACAGAGATCATGTGGCCCACAAAGCCTAGAAAGTTTGTTATCTGGCCCCTTACAGAAAAAGTTTGCCAACCCTTCTCTAGAGGTTGGGTCAGAAAAATCTGAAAGATGTTAGCAGATTCCTGCCTCTTTAAATGCATGTCTCTGGCTTGGAAGGCTGGGAGTGAAGAAAGAGGCTGCATATATCAGGTCATACAAGGGCCCTGTCTGGAAGAGGTGGGAGTTCCTAAACCAAGCCTTCTGTGGGCCTTAACTCATCTTGACCACCTGGCCCTTCTCCATGGCTTATCCCTACTTCTTGCTTCTTGCTGGCAATTCCCAAAGTGCTAGGAGAACTGAAATGTCACAGACAAAAAAAAAAAAAAAAGGTCACAATAAAATTTGAGAAATGATGTGGGCTTGCACCTTTTTTTTTTCAACTTTTTTTTTTTTTTTTTTTTTTTTTGGGACAGAGAGAGAGACAGAGCATGAACGGGGGAGGGGCAGAGAGAGAGGGAGACACAGAATTGGAAGCAGGCTCCAGGCTCCGAGCCATCAGCCCAGAGCCTGACGCGGGGCTCGAACTCACGGACCGCGAGATCGTGACCTGGCTGAAGTCGGACGCTTAACCGACTGCGCCACCCAGGCGCCCCATTGCACCTTTTATTTTGGTTCATTAAAACTATTTTTTATTTTATAAAAGAAAGGACATTTAATCCCTTATGGTAGTTCCCATGTGGAGTAAATTTGGCTTTATAAAAAACTCAGGAGAACGTTCTTATTTTTCTCTTTTCACTGCTGATTAGCTATCATTTGCCCATAGACAGATGTTTAGGACAACCTGCTCTATGTGTTCCTTTTAGCCCCTGGTCTGTCTCCCTCTGCAGTTCCTGACATATCAGTTCAGCATCTGGCTCTGTGTTTACTGCACTCCTTAGTTTTAGATCCTTCTATGACACTTCCTGTGGTCCTCTCTTCCATCAGTGATACTCGTTAGGCTGTGTCTCTTTTACTCACTTCTTCATGAAGAGTAACTTGATCACACGCATGCAGAACGGCTTCCTTCCACATGCCTTACATATTTATTGAATTGATTTCATTTTAATTTTGGGCTGACTTTCCTTTGGAAAATGTCTCTCTTAAAAAAAAATTATTTATTGTGAGAGAGAGTGAGCAGGGGAGGGGCAGAGAGAGAAGGAAGCAGAGACAGGGAGCCTGCTGCTCCACACTGTTGGCACAGAGCTCCATGTGGGGCTCGATCCCACAAACCATGAGATTATGATTGGAGCTAGAACCAATACTTGGACGCTTAACTGACTGAGCCACCCAGATGCCTCTGGAAACTTTCTCTTATTAAATGCTATCTTGTCAGGTAGCTGTGGTCTTTCTGATTTATTACACCTTCTCTTCTCCTGATTGAACTCAGGGACAAGAAGGCTTTTTTCAAACTGTCCCCAGACCCATCCCCTTGGTAGAGGAAAATTGAAGGAAGGAGAACGAATGGCATCTCTTGGGAAATACAGGGGCGTAGATCAAAGATGCCCACCCAATATGGGAAATTTCTTTGAGGTCTCATGGTTTAACTTGAAAATTTATATGAATGTTATATTCTACTCCATAATATATCCATTTGTTTAGTAGAAAAATATTTTTTTTAAGTTTCTTAACAACATGAAAGGATGCTCCATTTCACGAATCTTTAGGGAAATGCAAATCAGCACATTGGGTAAATGCAACAGCCATAATGAGATACCACTACCCACCATTAGGGTGGCTATTATTAAAAAAAAAATAGGAACGTAAAATTATGAAGCCACTGTGGAAAACAGTATGGCCATTCCTCAAAAAATTCAATGTAGAATTACCATATGACCTAGCAATTCTGCTTCTGGGTATGTAACAAAAAGACTGAAAGCAGGGATTTGAACCAATATTTGCATACCAGTGTTCACCTTATTCGCAATAGCCAGAAAGTGGAAGTAATCCAAATATCTATTGATGAATAAATGGATAAACAAAATGTGATATATCTCTAGAATGGAACACTACTCAGCCTTAAAAAAGAGGGATATTCTGATACATGCTACAACGTGGATGAACATTGACAACATCATGCTAAGTGAAATAAGAAGTAAGCCAGACAAAAAAAGGACAAATATTGTATGATTCCACTTATATGAAGTGTCTAGCTAGAATAGTCAAATTCGTAGAGACAAAGCAGAATGGTAGTTTCTAGGGACAGGGTAAAGGGATTGTGGGGGTTGTAATTTAATGGGTACGGATTTTGAGTGTGGAATGATAAGAGGGGTCTAGAGATGGATGGTGGCATGGCAGGTGGTTGCACAACAGTGGGAATGTACATCATCCTATAGAACTGTATACTTAAAAATGGTTAAAATGGTTGATTTTATGTTACATGTATTTTACCACAATAAAAAAAAAACAAGTGACAACAGTAATAATGGTTCATTTTAGAAAACTGAGAAATGACAGAGGGGTACACACTGGAAGTCAATACTAACTGTTTGATATATGTGTTTTGATTTTATCCTTTCTATGCATGTGTATAAATTTTTAATGATTATGGAACCATGCTGTTTTGTATTTTTATAATCAGGGATGAGATCTAACATTATTGAGCCTCTATATGTGCCATTGTCCTGACTCTATTTGATTTCATTCTCAGAAAGCACTGTGAAATAAAAGGTTTTCTATCTCCATTTTGTAGATGAGGAAACTTAGAAGACTTTTTTGGGTTCATATAAATGACAAGAACAGGATTTGAAGCAAGTCTGTGTATTCATAAAGCCCATATTCTTTCTAGGATTCTGCACTGCCTGCAGCCCTGGGAGACAGAGCAAGTTCAGAAACCTGGTTTATGCTAGTTTTACAAAGGAGAAAACAGGATTGGAGAAATTAAAGTGAGTTACCTACACATTTGGACATTATAAATCCAAATCTCACCTTTTCACAAGTATCTTATAAGGCATGCAAAGTGGTTTCTGAGGGACTCAGCGTCAAATTCTTCAAAGGGTGCCCTGGTGTTGGCCTGGGTCACCTGTAGCTCTTTACAAGGGCATCTGTCATGTAGTAGATGGGCTGGAGAGATGTCACTTGACTCTTGGAGTCCTAGTTGCTCCTCTGGGCTTGAGACAAATCAGTGTCTTCTTTGCAGAAAGGTGCTAGAGACTTTGCTTTCCCATCTCCTTTTATAGCCTGATAAGACTCCATTTCAAAGTCTTGGCTACTGCCAGGCTGGAATATTCTGTTTGTTTTGGTCCCGAATTCTGAAGGCAAGTTCTTCCTGGAGATGGGGATGGAAATAGGGAGTGGCCAAGCAACCATGTGGCAATCCTGCCGGCTAGTGGCGACACAAAGTATGGGCCTAAACTAAGGACCCTGCAGCCTTGGGACGAACTACCACCAGGTTGACTCAGAGTCAGAGGACACAGGTTTTATCACCTTGATTTACACATGATGGGAGGGAAGGATGCCTAGAGAGAAGAAGTGAATTGTTCAAGGTGTTGACGGAGTTGGGATTAGAATCTGGTCTCTCTTGGATCCCAGCTCATCTGAGACATTTATTAAGCATGTTCAGCAACAGTGACAAACAGGCTACCATGTGTAAGATTATTTCTATTTTCCACAACAATTCTCCAAAGAAGATATTTTTTATGTCTCTTTTATTGATGATAAGCATAGGCCAAAGAGATTACTTGTTCAAGGCTATTTGATAGCGAAATTAGGGTCCACCAAAAATGACTTGGGTCTATTGAGGCTAAAGTATCAAGCCCTCACAATATATTATCAGGTGCCAATTATTTTACTCCTGGTCCCAGTTTCTTCCAAATTCTAGATAAGTAAGTGTTTTTTTTTTTTTTTTTGATAAATACATACAGAAAAAAACAACTTTTTCTTTTCCCTAACTAAAACCAGTGTAAGTTAAAAAAAAAAAAGCCATCATGGAGAAAGTAGTACTGAGGATGGATCTTGAAGGACCAATAGGCTTTCGAAAGGCAAGTGATCTGATAATAAAAGACATCCAGGAAGAGTGAACCGCATGAAAGAAAAAGTATGAGAACAATTTGGGAAATAGCAGATAATCCATTTTGGGTAGAATTAAGGTATAGGCTGTAATTTGGGGAACCATGAGACATATGAGCTAGTTTGGGACCTGGGTGCAAAGGGCTTGGAAGAAGAATTTGTTTATTTTCTTTGAACAGTTGGAAGTGAAGGAAAGTTTTGATGGATAGGAGCATGGCATGTGTGAAGTTACACTTTAGGAAGATTTTTTTGGAGAGCTGTATATGGGACAGTTTATACAGTGGCACAACCCTAAAGGAGAAGCAATAAGAAAGGAGGTAATATGTTCTATCAAGAAGGGTGCTGATAGGTATCTGGGGAGAGAGAGGGCCAGGACGTGGCTATCCTGTTTGTTACAGAATAATAAAAATAGCAAAGGTTTTAAAAATATGCCTTACTGGAAGTATATATAAAATTGACCAAAATATCAACTGTCCATATAAAATTATCATTTTCAAAAATTTAGGTGTGGTGGGTGTGCTGATGGGGATTTGGGGGAAAGTTAGGGGCCCCCACCCCAAGCTACCCTTTAGCACTGCTTACTGACTGTAATTGATTACCTACAAGTGAGGTCAGTCTTTAACCACTTACCATCTTCTCTCTTTAGAAATGTGATCCAGTATAGTTACTGGGATTTGACCAACTCTGTTCCTTGAGGTTTGGGGTTAAAGGAGGGTGAAAAGAGATTCTGGAGTTTTCTAGAGACACCAATTTATGGTCAAAATATATTGACCATACAGGTCTTGGAAAGTATCTGGGGGTGACGTGGGGATCTATATACATAGAGTTCTATGTGCCAAAGCTGGGCACTTTGCAAAATCTCCTTCTTTTAATCTTCATAAAAGCCTTGCAGAGTATGTATTGTTATTCTCCTGTTTAAGGATGAGGAAACTAGTACTCCAAGAGGTGAGGTAATTGTCCTGATATCACAACTACATAGAAGAGCTGAGATTGATTTCGAGTCTGTGGAGCTCCACATCTTGTGTCCTTTCTACTTTGCTTGAGAGATGGGGTGCTAGGAAGTGGGGGAAAAAAAGGAGATGAAGATTAAATCCAAAGTTTTGAAATTGAATAAGGCTAAAAGAATAGGAATAAGGCAGAAGGATGGACAGGCTTGTTGAAGAAAAATTAAGTTTTGGATATATTGATCTCCTGCCTTGATGGGGTATCAAGCACATAGTTCTTAATATGAAAATTGGGTCTGGAAGGTATGGAGTGAAGGGTAGATTTGGGAGTTATCGAAGAAGACACTTAGGGGCAGGGCATAGAATAATGGTTCTCAATCCTTTCGGGGGTTAGGATTGGAAATAAATTCTGAACTCTTCTTAGTAGTTTTGTTTATTATAGTACTATTGGAGAAGAAATTCTGAAACTATTGAGGATGTACTATTGGACTCAACAATTGAATAAATATGATGTTGGAAATCAGGATTCTCTTTGTGGAAGAAGGGACATACAACTGTGGAATATAGAAAAGCAAGAAAAAACACTGTAGGCATGAGTTACTGGAAATTTCAGTGTGGACCCTTGAGTTCTTAAAAAATGGATGTATGCATATCATTATATGTCCATGTATTTTAATATATTTATGTATATATGCATATTTGTATGCCTGTGTATGCATAGGTTTTTTGGCTCTGGTTGAAAAAGCCAGGAAGTAAAGACCCTCTCTCCCCCAATGTTAGGAGTTAGCACACATATTACCCAAATCTTGATTTCTAATATGATTCCCCACCAAAAGGAAGTAGGGCTCCTTAGAAAAATGGCTGATTGCAGAATTGGAGCAAGTTAGGATCAAGATGGTTCTGGAACATCTTATTATACCAGGTAGTAAGGAAATGCTACCAAAAAAAGAATCATAAGGACGCAGGAGCTAGCTTTGAAGGGCTCCTACTGGCCAAATCTGGGATAATTTAAACAATAAAATAATTAAGTACAGTAATGAATTCTAAACTACTGAAAAGCATAGAAATTCATGAGTCCATACTGGTGGTAGATAAATGGAGGAAAAAGAAGGATTCTTGCTTATAGTAGAATGCCAAGGACTGACTGTTCTGTAGTGAAAAAATCATAAATTTTATAGCTATCATAGTGAAGATTGAATGAGGCAAGCATCATCAACAGATGCTAAATTCAGAAGGAAATTTTGCTTAGCAGCAGGATATTTGTATGGATTTTTAGTGTCTTCTCGCATATTGCTTATTGTAAGGAGCAATTTAAATAGCAGTAAGTACATAGCAGAGAAGTCAGATAACACCTTGACCAGATGATCAAAATTATTTCCAGTGAGGGACAGACGGAAGTGATTGGGCTCCAATTGTGATACCCTCAGAAGGACATAACATAGCCTATGCATGCTCTGGCTGAGAATATATTTAATCACATGGACACATTAGACAATCATAAAATGAGAAAAAAAAGGGAGATGGGGCTATATTCTTCAGTAATGTTAAGTTCATGAAAAGCAAAGAATGTGGAACTATTCTAGACCAAGGGAGACTGAGGCAACATTACAACTAAAAACAGTACTTGACCCTAGACTGGGTCCTCTATTGGAGAAATGGCATAAAAGACATTAGTAGATTAACTAATAATATTGGAATTTGGACAGTATAATTGATTGACAATATAATTGATTATTTGATAGGCTATCCCTATTCTTGGGAAATACACTTTGAATTATTTAGGGGTAAAGAGTCACTAACTGCAACCATATATAACGGTAAAATGTTAGCAATGGGCAGATCTCAATAATGAGTGCATGGGTATTCATTTGTACTATTTATTTTTGCAACTTAAACAAATTTTTTTTAAACATTTATTTATTTATTATTGAGAGATAGAGAGAGACAGAGCATGAGTAGGGGAGGGGCAGAGAGAGAGGGAGACACAGAATCTGAAGCAGGGTCCAGGCTCTGAGCTGTGAGCACAGAGCCCGACGTGGGGCTCAAACCCACAAACCGCGAGATTATGACCTGAGCCGAAGTCAGACGCTTAACCAACTGAGCCACCCAAGTGCCCCATTATTTTTTCAACTTTTTGGAGGCATGGAATTACTTCCAAATAAAAAGCTATTTAAATTAACATGTGAAGTGTTAAAAATGAACAGAAGAGGATCTAGAACAAGTGTTATCTAACAGGTAGAATAAATGGGTGAAAATTATTATGGCAGTTAGACAAATCCTTCTATACAAAATTGGCTTGATTTATTAAGTGGACAAATGTAAAACAAGCTTGTAGTATTGTGCAATAGTTGTTTAAAGACACAGCTTAACTGTCTTCTTGTTATAGTCTATCTGTTTCTAATGCCACAGTAAAAGTTACAAATATTTCAAAATGAATCAACTTGAAAACAACTCAAAAGTTCTCATTCTTAAAAAAATAACTCTGTTTATTCAATCACAATATGGCATTTATTTGGCAAAGGAAATAACATTAATTCGGGGATAAATAACAAAACTGATTTCTTAACAAGTCTAATGCAATCTGTTTTCAACTAATAAGTACCTAAGGGGGTGCCTAGGTGGCTCAGTCAGTTAAGCATCCAACTTTGACTCAGGTCATGATGTCACAGTTTGTGGGTTCGAGCCCCATGTCAGGCTCTGTGCTGACAACTCAGAGCCTGGAGCCTGCTTTGGATTCTCTGTCCCCCGCCCCTCTCTCTCTCTGCCCCTCCCCCACTTGTTCTCTCTCTCTCTCTCTCTCTCTCTCTCTCTGTCTCTCAAAAATAAACATTAAAAAAATACCTGAGAAACAACTAACTGTCTTGTTAAACGGGAAGTGTAATTAATGTTTACTGTCAAAGGACATTCTCCAGCTGCTGTTTGCATGGCATTAAATCTTTGGTAAGGTATTTATTTTCCCTTTCAGTTGTGTATTGTTTATTTTGAGCATTGTTCATCATGTCAGACACCTTTTGTGTGCTTCTTGCTTGTCTCTGAGGCCTACGGCCACTTGTTCCAGACGTAGGCACTGAATACCTAGCTGTGCATGAACTGGGACCAATTCCACAGAATAATCTGACATCATTTTTCCTTTTTCCGTTTCTGTGTATCTCTCACCTTCTGTTCTGTAGTCACTGGCATGAGACACTGAAAATATGCTCAGTGTCCACAAACATGCAACTCAGACATATGGAGTGAATTAGTGCCCACTGGGTGAAACTTTGACAATGGAAGATTGAACCAGTCTGGATAGTCAGTTCTATGAAGCAGCTTTTATATGGCTTTGTAGTGGAAGGTACCATAAGATCTAGGAATCAGTGTGTTCAAGAGGTGACCTGTGCAGTAATGTATCTTCTTGGATTGATTCTTTTTCCCAGCCTTCTTCTCCTTTTCCCTCATTCTTGCTCCCTGGGAGTACATTCTATAATAAAGTAGTAGCACATAAGCTTTGCCTCAGGCTCTGCTTTCTGGGGAATCCAGCTAATACAATTATTAGTTGCTCAATGAATATTGAAAAGTATGGGAAAATCGAAAGTACTGTACTTGGTTTGTATTTTTATTTTGAGACTTAGCACCCTCTAGTGGAAACTATTTTTCATTTTCAGTCATTCCACGACAGCCCCCAAAAGGGTTTTTTTGTGTACCAGTTAGTTTTCCCAGATAGAAATAGGTTTGGCTGATACAACAGGAAATAAAGAAGCTGCACTCCCTCCTGCTTTTGTCCATTTTAGGTTATATTTCTATTGCTATCTGGAGGAATACTTAAAAAATTGAAAAAGTAAGACAGACTGACTGAACCCATATTGTGTAATGTGAATCAAACATAAATAGAAAGAAAATCAATTCTGATTATGCCACAGCAAGATACCTGATGGATCTTCCAGAGAATCTTTATTAAAAAATGGATTTTCTTGGTTGTATCTTATGTCGCTTTTGCCCCTTGCAGTCTGTGTTCCTGTATCAAGACAGTTGTCACTGAAAGCCCATAGTCTTGACCTCTGCCAAAGCTCAGAGCTGATTTTAACTACACCTTGTTTATCAGTGAGGTTTAGATTTTCTTAAATGTCCACCATATCCTGACTGTTATTAACCTCAGAAATCATATTTACCTATAAAAGATAGTTATCTTTTGGTTTCACTACTTATGTCCACTACCCTTTTTGTGGCAATAATGCCTGATTTTGTTTTGGGATATATAACCCTCCTCCATTTTTAGCCATGAACTTCTTTTTGAGGATGACTTAGCAGGATCCAATGAGCACATATTATCATCCTAGCAATAGTGATTGGTCCAGGGTTAGATCTCTGCCCAAATCAAGACCATAAAGGATAAACAGACTTGATTTTGGAATTTTTTGTTTAACTTTTTGGAAAGAGAATTTCCTCTTGCACCGAATGAAGTCTTGTGATGATGTGCACCTGAAGCTGCCGGGAGACACCATGCAATATTTGAAAATATAGCCAATCTAGAGGAAATAGAATTGAGAGATGGATCCTGGTGATATCACTGTATTCTTAAATGAGGCCACTGGTAATGCTAGCCGTACTTATTAAATTATGTTTAATGTTTGTTTATTTTTGAGAGAGAGAGAGAGACAGAACGCAAGCAGGGTAGGGGCAAAGGGAGAGGGATACACAGAATCTAAAACAGGCTCTAGGCTCTGAGCTGTCAGCATGGAGCCCAACGCGGGGCTTGAACTCATGAGCCATGAGATCATGACTTGGGCTGAAGTCAGATGCTTTATGGACTGAGCCACCCAGGTGCCCCCTAGCCAGCCGTACTTATAAATTTTACAATTATATGAGTTACCACATTTTTTTCTTTCTTCAAGTGAGGTTGACTTTGGTTTTTTAGTCACTATCAACTAAAAGATTCCTAACTGGTAAACTGTTTAATTCTGAACTCATAGCCTTGTCCTCCATCTTGGTTCTCTTTTGTTATTTATTATTTTAGTGAATATCATTATCATTCCATCTATCTGGGCCTCTAGCTAGGAACCTATGAGTCATCTTGACACCTCTCTCTCTCTCTCTCTCTTTTTTTTTTTTTTGTTATTTATTTATTTTTGAGAAAGAGAGTATGTGAGCCAGCAGGGGAGGGCCAGAGAGAGAGAGGGAGAGAGAGAATCTTGAGCAGACTTCTTGCTGTCAGCACAGAACCTGAAGTGGGGCTCAATCCCATGAACTATGAGATCATAACCTGAGCTGAAATCAAGAGTTGGATGCTCGATGACTGAGCCACTCAGGTGCCCCGACACCCTTTTCTTTCTTAAGCCCCATATCTGGTCCACCAGTGAGTTTTGGATATTTTGCCAAGTAAATATTTCTTGAATCCATCTACTTCTCTTTGTCCAAGATAGTCTCATCTTTCACTTAAGCTCTAAAACAAAACAAAGCAAAACAAAATGAAACAAATAAACAAAATGTCCTAAGTATCTCTGAGTATCCCCTCGTGCATCCTCTAGTCTGTTCTCCATTCTTTATCCAGAGAGATTTTTTTCAAAGTACAAATTTGATAATATCATCCTTCTTCTATCCCATTCTTCTGATTAAAACCCTACCATTACTCTTAGGATAATGAAACTTATGTGAGAATGTCTGATTTTCAACTACCTTTCTAGTCTCATTTCATAACCCTACCTCAGTCACTCAGAGCCCCTGTACATGTAGATTCTTCTGCCTGGATTGTGTGCTTCCCTCCCCTTGTAAGATCTTAACTTTGAACTATTTCTTCAAATAAGCCTTCTCTGGCCCCTTTGATTAGGTTCAGTAATGCTATAATAGCCTCTCATATCTTGATTTGAGATCTATCCTAAGTTAGGGATGATTTCTCTTTCTTGGCCACGTTTAAAATTTTTTAAAACAAGAATGAGATGCTAAGACAAAAACTGATAAAAAAAAATTACATATCCTTTTATCAACTACTAAAAGCAACATCCAAGCTATACTTAAATTATTACTTGCACTGCCATCTGGCAGAATGTGGTCTTGATACCAGAGAAGGTGTTCTTAGGACAGGTATGTGGTTGAATGGTGAGAGGAGGCAGTGAGTGGGAGGAAATGAATATATAAAAGGATTGATATAGAGTAGATGTACCAGGTTTCCTAGTTCTTTCTTAAAACATGGTGAATGAAGAGGTTGCGAGTGGTCTTACTCCCCTAGTAAAATCTTTATAATTGGAGCAAAATCTTTATAATTTCACTCTAATGTCCAAGTTTGAAGCCCAATCCATCATCCCAGATTAGACATCATAGATCTTGTGGCAGCTAATGGTATATGTTGCTCATATCTTTCTTGATGTGAGAATATGCTGCAAAGAGAACAGTTAGCTGACAGCCTCCAGATGCCATACCTTTGGGATCCGTTGAGGTGTCTGTGTCAAGGAGCCTACATGCTCTTTGGGCTGCTCCAAGCCAACAACAACATGGCAGAAGTACTACAGCTGGGCCATTCCTACCCAACAGAGGGCTTCTCGAATGGGTAAACTTGGCTCTGGGGTGCCCCACTGGTCTGCTCAAGACTTTCTGAGATCTGTACTGTACTGAGATCTAGAACTACCTACCCAATCCTCCTTCTTTCCTCTCCTTTTACAACTGTCAGGTGGCATCATGGTCGGAAAGCTTTTTCCATTTACTATTCCTTCCCCTTTATTCTTCATAGTTGTCCCCCCCCCCCCCCCCAGTTAATTGTCTGTTTCCTGGAGGATCTGAACTGACACACACATTTGGTTGGGAGATAATAGTAGAAAAAAGAGGTGTGAAATATTATCCTCCTTCCTTTTATCATTTCTGGAAGAAGTAGTGTTGGGGGACAGATCCTTTCATGATCACCTAGATGTTGGTGTTGGCTAATGGACTGCACAGTCCTCAATTGGTTATCGCCATTGATCAAGCTCATTCCAAATCTCCTGTTGAGGGAGAACTTTAGGTCTGTACAGGTCTGGATGGTGATAGACTTGTCTCTGAGCAGCTATCTAGGCATCTGCGGTTTCCATTAAGTAATTGGTGGCATCTTCCATTTGACAGCCGTCTTACCTACATCTCTGGTGAACATGATCCATTAGGTAAAAACCTTCCCTTCCTGTCCATATTTTGATATCCTTGTCTTCCTGTTCTTGAGGTCACTGGGGGTGGTTGTGATCCCATTGTTCACATCTCTCAGGAAACATGGTGTATATGTGGTGGGAAGAAGTTGGGGCCTTGCCCTCTTCTGCCTGACCTCGCCAGTACTCATCCCTTCCTCCTCATATTCCTTTACCCAAGTTCTGGTAGCAAGCCCTAAGGCTCAGCTGACAAGAAATTGGCAAGCAAGGTACAAGTCCCCACTTCTTGCAGCCCCACAATAATATAGCTGTCTGTCTCATGGAGCCCCCAAACAAGCAGTGAGGGAGTAAAGGTTCATGTAGCAAATTCTAACACCTAGGAACTTGGATCTGACTTCAGCTTATTTTATCTTTATCTCTTATCCCCTAGTAAGGAAGGCTACGAGAATTGGGAAAATGAACCATTCTAATTTCCTCAGACTTTTGTGGTCTCACACAATAAGTTCTTTACTGAGTTTAATATTGGCATTTTTGAGTGGATATGAGGAAAGCCACGAAAATGAAGTAAAATCGATGTCTTAAGTGGCTGTCACATATATCTTGCAAATCAGTTATAGTGCCCACTTTATTGAGTTATGAGTACTAAATAAGATAATACACATACTATGTTTAGAATGGTGCCTGGACATTGTAAACAGTAAGTGATATCAACCATTATTTTGCATGATAAAATTTGATGATGAAAAATTTATCTGAAAATAAAAAACACTTTTACACTCTAAAAATTTTACAATTTTTTTGTTTCTATTTCTTGAGTTTTCCAAAAAAAAGAAAATGAAAATTTGTAAGACACACCCATTTTGTTCCAAATGGAAAAAGAAAGTATTATGTTGTATTTATAATAACAAAATCATGAAATTCTGATTTACCGGGAAATCTTTGTTTGTTTGAAGCTAGAGGTGTGATAAAATGACATGAATAACCTTTTATAATAGCAGGGGCAGAATCCAAAGGAAAGGGCACTGTGGTAAGCCTCCTTCAACATCATCTGCTTTCTAATGCTGTGCTTCCTTTGGGATTTCTTCTCTGCCTGTACATCAAGGTATCTCTTACTCAGAAGTGAATGACTTTCACTGTGTGAAAATAACAAAGTTTTTGCCACATGTAGTGCCTTCTGAAAGAGTCATTTTCACTCCATCTGTTAAGATCTGTATCAGCATGTGTACGTTGTTTAGCAGACTATTGCCTTAACCACTTAGTCACTTTATCCTTTATGAGTATATGGTTTAAATTGGGCCACTGTGACTCACTGGGTTGTATTTCCGAGGCTTTTATATTATCACAATGCCCAAGTGCTAGAGCATGTTTTTCCTCAGTTATCATATTGGCGTGAGTTTAAAAATGAGTGACCATTAAAATATCATTTTAGTATAGTTTCATTTCTTGAATGCTGCCAGTATTTGTACTTCTAGATAAGGGGTTACCAATTGTAGCCCACCAGCTGTTTTTGTAAGTAAAATTTTATTGCAACATAGCCATGCTCATTTGCGTATGCATTGTCTGTGGCTGCTTTTGCATTACAGCGGTAGAGTTTAGTAGTTTCAATACAAATCATATGGCCTTCAAATTTAAAATACTTGCTATCTGGACCTGTACAGAAGAAGCTTGCCCCCTTCTGTTCTTCCATGTGATTATTTCTGCATAAGGATGTTTACAACTGGTACACAAAAGATGGGCTTCTCACACCTTCTCTTAGGGGCAGATCTTTGGCCATTTCTGACAAGGAGGAAGGGTGGATATAATTATTTTCTAGATTGTTTTAATTGAGCAGGGTTTATATGAGCAGGGAGAATGAGCAACAATCAATGCTGCTTCCAGAAAACCTATCATCCCCTGTGCCATGGTCCCATTATAAGTTTATCCTTAGGCATGTGGCTTTTAGGACCCAGCTCCCCACTTCTTTTGGGATTGTATTAATATGACACTATTGATTTCAGTGAGAAGGGAGAAGAGGATGGTCAGACTTTCCCTTTCATCTATCTTTTGCCTCAAGTTGGCAGACTTTCCTCTCCGCTTTGGAACTCAGCAATTACCCATGCTCTTTTAATATTAATAATCTGCATAGCAGGGGGCAGCTTTTGAAGTCACCTGAATTTTGCAGTTGATAGAGCTCATATTCCCTTCAGAGTTTTCTTACCAATTCATTGAGTAAGGCAGACTTTCTCACTATCTCCTTCAGTTGTCTTATCCTCTACTTCATAGTTTCCTTTGTCTTTCTGGGTAGTGATTTGTAAATTTTTGTTTTAATATCTATCTTCCAATTCACTAACTCTCTCCACTGCTGAGTCTAATCTGCTGCTTCTTGATTTTGATTTTTTTTTTCTGTTTCTAGAATTTGTATGTGGTTCTATTTTAAATCTTGCTGTCCAATTCTTATAGTCTCTTGTGCCTTTGCAGTATTTCAATGCTTGTTTTTGTTTTTTGAAACATATTAAACATACTCATTTAATATTTGGGGCCTGGTTATTCCAACACCTAGTCTTTATTGTCTTATTCTATGTATTCTACCTGCTAACTTTTATTCATCATGGTTTGTTTCCTTCTCAGTTCAACAATTCAAAACATATGTTTTTTTTTTAATTAATGTTTACTTTTGAGAGAGAGAGAGAGAGAGAGAGAGAGAGAGACCGCGAGTGGGGAAGGGGCAGAGAGTGAGGTAGAGAATCTGAAGAAAGTTCTGTGCTGTCAGTGCAAAGCCTGATGTTGGGTTCAAACCCATGAACTGTGAGATCATAACCTGAGCCGAAGTGGGCGCTCAACCAACTGAGACACCCAGGTGCCTCTCAGTTCCATAACTTTTTATTGTGAACTTATGTATCTTAGAATTTTATCTCTGAGAATTTTCTTCGAGTCTGTGCCTAAAATTAATTTCTCTACAGTGGATTTAATTTTTCTGCCAGGTTTCTGGGAGCACTATTAACCAAGGGTCAATTTGCCTTTGGCTTAGGGTTTCAAATACATGCAGTGTAGATTTTCACCTTTAAACCATGAGAATGTACGTTTTATGAGGAATTCCCAGGGGAAGCATTACTTTTTCTTTTATTTTCATATTTTTCCTTTTCACACAAAGCTAAGGCTGAGAAAGGCAAGTATCACCAAGAGTCTCACTATAGGGAGAGAGAGACTCCCTATTTCTAGTTCACTCATTGAGGGTATTACCCTTTGGTGGTCCTGACTTTATGGAAGAGTCTTTGATTCAACCTCCCACTCTACTTAGGCCTCTGACTGTGTCTCCTGCTTGCAGAAACTCATTAAAATTCAGATTTTAGGCTGCCAGGAATCAGCAAGTACCCCAAGGAAAAGGTTGGCTCTTGCGTTAACTTAACTTTTTGTGCATTATTGGACTCCTTTGAGTAATTCTATTCCTTCCCGCCAGCTCTCTTATACATTAAAAAAATTTTTTTTGCAATAAGAAAATTTTTTTTCCTTAGCATTTTCTGGTGCGTTTTATTACAAGCGGTCTCATTTAATGTTTATAAAGCCATGTTGCCAGAAATGCCCATTCATTTAGAAAGATCCTTTTTATCTTTTCTTGTATGCTTGTGTCTTGAACTCCCACATATCTTGCATTTTTCCTTTATTCCTCATGTTTCCCATTCTCATCTTCATTCAAATTCAAGTCCTCTATACATTTGGACTATTGCAAGGGCCTCCGATACAAACTCCTCCCCCCCACCCTGTCACCACCATCTCATTTTCCAGTTCACCTTGCTTGTGATAGCCAGCCATTTACTTAGATAAATGAAACTCAGAACAGTCAGCAACAGCATTTTGTATCAGCATCTTGGAAAAGAGCTCAGAAAAAAAATCATCAGCAATCCAAGGAAATGGTATATTGTTGGAGGAAACCTGTAAGTAGGTAAATATATGTAGCAATCAGATGAACAAAGCAGGTCCAAGAGGCTGTCTCTGGGATCAGAGAGAAAGGGAGAGCTCAAAGCTGACGGATAGGGGAGTGGGATTCTGAATGGCTTTACAGAAAAGGTGGTCTCTCAGTCAAGTCTTGAAGTTGTTATTATCTAGGAGAAAAGAGGATAAGAGAAGGTATTCTGGAAGCAGAAACAATATGTTCACACACTACTCTTACGGTTTATTTGGAGACAAGAAAGTTGAATAAGATCTAGAACAGAGGATATCCCCATTGCAGAAGACGTAGTTGCGATTTGGATTTCTGCCCTGCAGAAACATGTAATAATAACAATCCCTCTCCAATTCTTTCCTGTATTTTATCATAGCTCACCAACCCAACAGGCTGGCAAAGAGGTAGTCTTATGTTCTAGACATTTGAAGTTACTTTATTTGTCACCTAATCCGTGCCATATCTGAGGTTTAAATTTTCTCAACTTCATTTTTCCAAATGGGTTTGGAGTCTATTCTTTAATGCTTTTATGTGCACATAGTGTGGAGGCAGTTATTTAGACCAGGCTTAGGAGTCAGATTGCCCACATTCAAGTCCTAGCTCACTACTGTGGAGGGCCATGGCCACAGTAATGGCAACGGCATGGCATGGAGGCTCACATGGGCACCTTGCCCAAGCAAGAACCAAAAAATGGAGATAATTAGATTAGATAACAGTGGCTTAACCAAAAATTATGAAGCTGGAGCCTTGATGCTAGGGTCTAAAGGTCCTTCCACCTTGAAAAGGATTAAAGGGCAAGTAAAGTATTGCAGATTCTTCCAACCTGGAGGATCTCCCAACTACATGAGTTGCTGAAATGATTTCACTTTAGGCTGGTTCCTTGAGAAAAAATGTTGTTGCTAGAGAGCTTTATCTCTTTTCATTTGTCTTTTATTTATTTTTTTAAAGTTTATTTACTTTGAGAGAGAGATCATGCATGAGCCGGGGAGGGGCAGAGAGAGAGGTAGAGAGAGAATCCCAAGCAGGCTCTGTGCTGTCAGCATGGAGCTGGATGGACATGGGGCTCAATCTCATGAACCGTGAGATCATGACCTGAGCCAAAATCAAGAGTCAGATGCCTAACTGACTGAGCTGCACAAGGATTCCCCCATCTTGCTTTTATGTGTGTTTTGGTTTTGTTTGTTTGTTTGTTTGTTTTCGCATGGCTTACTGGTTGAAGCAAGAGTAAAACAACAGGAAAGTTAACCTTAACTCACTCAGAGTTATCAGTTTTGCCATTCTGAACTCAGACCAACCTCTGCATAGCTTAATCACTTACAAACTCTGATTTGCTCATATGTGAAATGGGACTGATTTGAGGATTAAATGAGATAATGGTGAGAAGAAAAGCTAATAAAACCAAGATAAAAGGGACCAGCCAGATGCCCAAGGCTGGATACTCCCCTTGCATACTTTTGGCTTCTGTAATCTTGTTTGCCTCCTGCCTCCACCAACTACCTGTGTAGCACCACTGATAAGGCCCCCCTCCCCTTTTTCTTTTGTCTCTCAACCCCCTACCATCCCAGCCATAAAAGGCCAATGCCAAGGTTCGGGGCTCAACCTTTGGAGGTGACTCTGCTGGGCCGGCACTGGTGCACAGTAAATAGTCTTTTCTGATTCCCCGAGTACATGTGGCTTGTCTCTTCCTGGGCGCAGAGTACTTGCTGTAACAATGGTAGCAAAGTGTCTGGCTCACAGGAAGTAGGAGCAAAGGTCGGTATTATTACTAAGTCGCTGTCTCACATATTTACCCACTCTTTTGGTGCCACTGCTTTCTTATCCTGAATCAGATGGTGGTATCTATGCACTCTACCTCTTGGCTTTCATCCAAAACTTTTATAGAGTGAGTCAAATTCTGCCTTCACAGATGTTCTCTTTTCATGTTACCTTTAAATCATTTAGCTTGCCTACCCCATCTTAGCTCATGGCCCTCCATCTTGCCATCTTATTAAATCTAAAATCTTAGAGTCATATCAACTCCTTTCTTTTTCTGATATCCCAGGTCCAATCTGTTGTACTCCCTGTTACCCCTTGTCCAAGCTGCTATAATGTCTCTCCTGGCTTATTGCAGTAGCCTACTAATTGTTCTCCCTGTTTCTGTCCTTATCCCCATTTAACTTATACTCAGTGCAGCAACCAAAGTAATCTGATAAAATAAAAATTGGGCCAATCAGTTACTCCTTTCTTCAAACCCTCAAATGACTTTCCGTCTCAGAGTAAATGACAAAGTTATCTTAATATGAGCTAGGAGACCCTATGTAATTGAACTCCTATATCTATTATCTCATCATCTCCTACTCTCCTTCTTGCTCACCCGTATACACAATGACTTCCCCAAATTGGTATTTGTGCTATGGTATGAATTTCTGAGTTCCAATGCATGGCTTTACATTATGTATACACAAATATCTTTTGCTTAGATGTGGCTTTTTTTTGTAAAATTGTTATTATAGTTGTTGTTGTTTTAAGTAGGCCCCACACCCAATGTGGGGCTTGAATTCATGACCCTGAGATCAATAGTCACGTGCTCTACTGACTGAGCCAGCCAGGCACCCCTAGATGTGGCTTTTCCATAGCATCTCAAGCTCTGGTACTCTCACCCAGCTAGAGACCATTCCAAGTACGTGTTGTGTTTACATTTGATCAACACATCAGTTGTGTCCTTATTCATGTAAGTCATAATAAAAATGTTGAACGGATCAGACTGGAGAACAAAGACCTTTTGTTCATCACTAGAGGCTTTTAGATAACGCTACTAAGATGAGTCATCCAGTTGCAAATACATATATCTTTTCACTTTACATTTCTCAATCTTGTTCCTTAGCAAGATGAGGAAATGCAGAAAAGGTAAGTGAATTTCTCAAGGACACATAGCTTGTATGCAATAGATGTGGATCTAGACTGTTAGTCCAAGGTCTTTCCTAATATTGCATAATACTTCTAGCATTTTTGTATTTTTCACCACACCAAACACTATTTTGCAAATTTTCAATACACATATGTTTATTGTTGATTCATATGCCTTGCCCTTGCCTTCCTGTAAATTAAGTCCTTCATTTAGACCTATGGTTCTCCACTGGGGGCAGTTTTGCTTCCAGGAGACATCTGCCATTATCTGGAGACAATTTTTGACTGTCACAAATGGGAAATGCTACTGGAGTCTGCTGGTTAGAGGTCAGAGGTTCTGCTAAACATCCTATGATACACAGCACAGCATCCTACAATGAAGAATTATCTGGCCCAAAATGTGCTGAGATTGAGAAACCCTGATTTAGAACTTAGCTTATTGATTTATAAGCAGTTAAGAGAAGGTCTAAAAGTACACCAAAGCAAGCTGATTATTTTTTTCTCTCTGGTTTCCTTGTTAATGGACCCAGCTTTTAAATAAAACAAAAGAGCACTCGAGCTGAAAAAAACAGATACACAAATAAAACCTTGTAGCCCAGCTCCTTTTAGTACCTGAGGTCCTTGTACTTGTACTGAGAGGTGATAGCCAAGCAACAGCCACCCTCCTCAGCTGGGATAAAGAAAGTTGTACTCATTACATATTCATGTTTGCAGTGGCATTCTTCACTTAAGAGATTCAGGGCACATCATTAATTAAAGCAATGAATTCCCCAGAAACAACACTAATTAAATCTAAAAATCAAAACAGAATAAAAAGGCAGACCTCATTTTTCCATCCCATCTGAGCAACTGAGAAAAACCATCCAGCTTCAGTAAGCCTAGTGAGGGATGGTGGGATTTATCAAGAAGGCAGACCAGAGGGCTTCACTTACACTTTCTTTTCTCTCCTTTCTTGCTCCTGGTTCCAAAAATGAGCCATAGACAGAGCTGCCAAAAAGCAATAGCTGGTTGGTAGTGGCGGTACCAGCATTTACATGGTGTGGATTTTATCTTCCTTGAGGAAGCAGTGGGATTCTGTAGCAGCCGGAGGGTTAGGGTTTCAGGAGTCAGAGATCCACCGTTTTAACGAGGACAGCCTTGACCCTCTGCTTTTCTCTTCCGTATCTGATATTTGGGCCGTCTCGTTTAACTCACACACATTTACTGATTACTTCCAGGTCTATATTTTTCATTCCAGGAACTGTGCTGAATGCTTTGTACGCCTTGTCTTTTTAAAATTCTTTAACAGCTCTATGTACTCTTATTCACATTTTCTAGATTATGAAATTCAGGTTTGGAGAAGTAGTTTGCCCAAGAGCACATGTAAAAGCTGGGGCTCAAACCGGTCTTTTATCCCCACTTCATTCTCAACTCCATTGTCTGGTTCAGGTTCCCATTGTTTCTCATCTGGGCTCTTATCCCAGTCTGGACTCCCTGGTCTTGCTTCCTTCCATGCCGTCCTCCACTCTGCGACCAGAATAATCTTTCCAAAATGCAGATCTAATAACCCTAATGACCACAGTCCCCTATTAGTCTTACTAAATGATTTATGGTTCTCTGAATTCATCAGATTCTGTGTCTTCACACATGTTGTTTACCCAACTGACATTTAGTTTCCTTAAAAATCCAGCTAAAGGGTCTGCTATATTGAGTAGAAAGGTAGTCATACCTTTCTTAAAACAGAGACCATGTTACCTGCCTTATTAACATCTGTGAAAACAAAAAGAGAGGGGTGCTTGGGTGGCTCAGTTGGTTGAGCATCTGACTTCTGCTCAGGTCATGATCTGATGGTTTGTGAGTTTGAGACCCACATTGGGCTCACTGCTGTCAGTGCAGAGCCTCTTCAGATTCTCTATCCCCCTCTCTCTCTGCCCCTCCCCCGCTTGTGCTCCCTCTCTCTCTCTCTCAAAAAATAAATAAAAAACACATTAAAAAATAAAAAATAAATAAAACAAAAAGAGGAAAAAAATAAACTTTCTGGGTAATCCTAACATGTTTGTGAAATAATTTCCCATCCACAATATTAGAATACTTTGTTTGGTTTTGTTGATTAGGTCATTTAAATGGATTGATTTCATTCAACCATCTTACTGTTGGATGATGATGAAGTTCACCACTCTTCTCTTTTCTTTGTCTCTAAAATGACAAAAATTTAATTTTTTAAGTGTTCTGAAGCCACCCCAAGCATATTTCATGGATCTTCTCTGCCCTGAAAATTAAATACGTGTTCAGAGTACACATGTTTGTGGGTGTTCCAGTTGGCGCTTCTTTCTGTCCACTGACACTTTGACTCATTTGGTCCAATCTTTCAGGAGATGCTGCATCCCGGGAAGTACAGTCCTTCAGAATCTGTTTCACGTGCTTCTCTTGAAGGGCATAAATGGGACTAGAGATTGTATCCAGTGGCAACTCATGAACATCCCTGGCTACCTTCGGTAGCAACCAGTAGCTTTTCCCTGTCTGTCATTCCATCCCTACCGTCTTTCTCAATCCCCTCCTACTCTTCCTCTCCATCCACCTGATCTGTCACTTTGCAGCTCTCTCTGCTCTTACTCTAAATAACCACCCAGTCAGCTTTTGTATTTTTGACACCTCCCCCATTCCGGGGACTCCATTACATGAACTCTAAGTATTAGCCTGGCGATATGAGAGCAGGGAGAGAGGGGACCAAGTGGACAGAACCAGGTCACTTATACTTTAATAGTTTAGTCCCACTGCAGTGACAATTTTTTGGTAGGATAGGGTCCCTACTTCCACTTGTAATTATGATTTTAGTGATGTGAGGAACCTTAGGTCAGATAGTCTACCTTTCTCATTATGTAGGTGAGGAAACAATGGATGCCCAAATAGATATGACTTGCCCATGGTTACTCCACTTGTGAATGCCATAGTTAAGCCAGACCTTCTGACTCAGGGTCAGGGTATCATCTTAGTAATGCTTAGTAATGACCATATTCTAGAGTTATTCGGTGCTGTTTAAACTCTTCACTTATTGAAATAAGTCATACAGAAAAGGACAGATACCATATGTTTTCACTCTTATGTGGATCCTGAGAAACTTAACAGAAGACCGTGGGGGAGGGGAAGGAAAAAAAAAAGTTAGAGAAGGAGAGAGCCAAACCATAAGAGACTCTTAAAAACTGAGAACAAACTGAGGGTTGATGGGGGGTGGGAGGGAGGGGAGGGTGGTTGATGGGCATTGAGGAGGGCACCTGTTGGGATGAGCACTGGGTGTTGTATAGAAACCAATTTGACAATAAATTTCATATTAAAAAAAATAAACTCTTCACTTAGTACTAAGCACAGTGCCTCTTGAAAGATATGTGTTCGGTGAATGTGGGAACAAACATAAAGAGATGCAATTTAACTATTACAATTAAAGTAGAGGATCCTTCTCCCAACCACACTATGACCGAAGAACCAGAGGGAGTAGCAAAGTAAATTTGGTCTGCCAGTCTGCTTATGCTGTTTTAGTTATGATATTTTGTTATAGATTACTTAGGGATCTAGTATTCTATTTTAATGATATCATGAACCTTTAAAATGAAGGCCAACACATCCCACCCCACCCCAAATGGCTTTTTGAATTTTTATTAGCTATGTTTTATAATAGTAATAAAAATACTAACAAGAATACTAATAGCTACCATTACTGATTGCATTCTATGTGCCAGCCCCCACTAAACACTTATATTCTTTCACTTAATTTAATGTTCAAATAACTCTGTGAGATACCAGTATATATATTATACATATACATATATATATATACACATTATGTATAATATATATATACACACAATATATATACACATTATATATACATACATATATATACACTATATATTATATATATTATATGTATACTATATATAATATAATCTTATAGATTAAGAAATGGAGGCTCAGAGGAACAAGATAATTTATTGTCATTTGGCAAATAGTAGAGTCAAAGTGTAAACCCAAGCCATCTGGTCTCCAAGAACCTATGCTTTTACTCACTGCCATATAAAGCAGAAGGTGAGAACTCCTACCTCATCCTGCATTGTCCTATATATAGCTCATTCTTTCCTTCAAGTAACTTTTATAACTATGCACTGGTACCAGTGATAAGACTACAAAGTTGAAAAAAACGCTTTTCTACCTTCAAGGGGACTATACTCTAGCAGGGAAAACAGACAAGCAAATTAACAATTGCAAATCCACAATTGTGCTTCAAGAAACCGTTTTCCTAGAGGTGTAAATGTGATACCTGGGGTGCCATCGGGGGCATCAAAACCAGCAAGAGTGGGGATGGTCAGGGAATGCTTGCAGGACCAGCAGGGTATTGAGCTGAAAGTTTAAGCAGGAACAGATGTCAGTTAGAGAAACAATATGTGTGAGGATGTGGAACATGATGAACTCAAGGAGTGGTGAGTAATTCTGGTAATTACTGGAGTAATTCTGGAGGGAGGGGACCATGTGGGGCTCGGCAGAGAGGTTATCTGCAGCCAGGTCTTACAGGGCGTTTGGACCATGTTGAGTGGTTTGGAATTGATCCTCAGTGCCATGAGAAGTCACCACTGAGTTTTTATCACTGAAATGATGTAGTCAGAGATGGTTTGGGGCATGCACTTGTATTGGATGGGGTGTGGAGGATAGAAAGGCAAGGTGGGGCATTGGATGGGAGCATGAGAGATTGTGGGCAGGGTGCTAGAGGGGAAGCTGCTGTATACAATCCAGGTACAAAGGGAGGAGACCAGACAGGCCCCTTGAAGGGAAAATTGGAAAGGAGGAAATGGGTTCCCAAGATTTACAGCAGATCTTCAGCTCCCTGGGGACTCAGTAGATGTCCCTTGTTTGCTCCCTTGACGTTTGACTCTACCCCTTGCTCAGGGAGAATTTGCTACATGTGCTGGCTGTTGGAAAAGAAGGAAAAGGTCAAATGTGAAATGAATCACAAAGAACTGTGATGAGGAAAGAGAATCAACCAAGGGACCTGAGGGAGGTCAAGAAGGAAGAGATGTTATACCTTAAGTCTTGTATCCCCTTTCCTCTGCCTTCTCTCTTAGTCTTTCTCTGCCTCTGCCTCTGTGACTTTAGCACACAGTGTCTTATGGTTAAGAATCCTAGGAGGGTGCAGAACTGAAACTACAGCACAGATTAACTCTAGAATATGGTCATTTCTAAACTTAGGGGCCTTTCCTAAAAGAACTGCTTCGTGGCTCAAACACACTGCGTGGGGGGAGGGCTGAATTCAGGGAACCTCAGTGTTTGCTTCTACAATATTCCTTGAAAAAACCTAAGAACTGCTTAAGAATAGTATCTATGTTTTTCCATTGATATGTTGCTATGAGTTTGAACCCAGGCCTGTAAAGTTGGTGGGATGCTAATGACCTTTTGTTTATAATAGATCTAAAAGAAGATTCTCAAATTATGCAATCCTCATTGCCAAAAAGCTTTTGGGTGGCCTTTTGAGCAAAATGAAGAAAAATAGCACATAAATTCACATCCATTTTCCAATGTAAATGGCCATTTTATTAAAAAAGGAGTCTATAACAGGGCAATCATAATTTAAATTAATGAGTCCTCAAATAATACTTATTATTGCCAATTATTTTTCATATAATATAAAATCTCTGGGTTCATAAATAACATTCTTTCCCTATTCAGGAAAAGCCGTGCTCAGCAATGTGTTATTCATGACTTAATTATTCTATAGATGCTTCATTCATATGCATGCAGATATATCTGGCAGCATTGCATTTTAATGAAGATGCTGAAAGGCAGCAGGCTATAATTTTTAACAGAGAATTCTGTCAGGGTTGAACAATAGCAGCTCCTGGAGAGGACTAGGAAATAGCATAGCCCAGAAAGAAAATTAAAAACCTATTTAAATATTTTAATTATAATCTTCATTAGTGAAATTTTGAAATCCTTTTGCACATCCAGAGTGTCTGTGGTTTAGAAGCTGTTTTTGCTGGAGGAGAGTAATTTTGAGGAAGGGGAATATTTTCAAAGTTCCATGGGTTGAAGTACGACCCCTACTGAGGGAGCAGGGGAATAGGCCTCTGTTCCTGTGCCCTGCACTTCCTAGCCTGACTTCTTTTTATTGAAGTAGTGAGGTCAAAATGACCAATTAGGTCAACCTTGCAAGGTACAATGAGAGCAAGAAGAGAGGGAAGGCTCATTTCAGATTTTTTTTTTTGTATGTGTGTGCTGCATGCACACATATGAGGTGTAGGATTTTAGCACTGGCTGGACGCACCTCACATATCTATCCCGTGACACTCCAGAAAGCTCAGCTTGACTAGCAACAATAAAGAACTATTTTGACTGCAGAGATTGCCTCAATTCTGTTATGGGAGAAATTTCAGATAAATGACAGAATTGTCAAAAGCACATGAAATCACCTAAGTAAATTGTGAAACAGGTCATAATTATACTTTTTCGGTTATAGAAATCTGTCTCTACTATGCTTAAGTATTTGAGGACAACTGGGAATTTGCAAGTGCCCTGGCATTTTGGGTATTTAGGAAGGTGTGGCATTTTCTGGAAGGGGATGTATAAGCAGTCCATGCACTACCTTGGGTTTCCTCCTACTTGGTTGAAACGGCTCTTGTTCTCTTCACCAGTGTTATTTGTGTCTTTAAACCCAATGCACACTTTACTGTGTTCCTCTAAGTCTGCCTCTCAGTAGAATTGAACACAGATGGCAACTTCCTGTCTTCAAATACACTTCCCTGGTGACTCCTGAGACGCCATACACATGTGCTTTTCAGACTTCTTGTCTTTTCCTTCCTTGTTTAGTTTTTTTTAATGTTGACCTTCCTTTGATAAACAGAATTTTAATTTTTGTGTGTACTTGAATTTTCAATCTTTTCCTGTATTTTAAATCTTTGAGTAAGGAATTCCTTAACCCAGGTTCATGAAGTACTTCTAAAATTTGTTATAAACATGTAAGGGCTTCTATTTGCTGGTCATATTTTAAGTAGAGATCTGGTCCTTTTTTTTTTTTTCCTGTGTGTCTGACCATTTGTCCTAGAATTACTCATTGAATAGACCTCCCCCTCCTTCATCAATGATCTGCGAAGTCAGCTCTGTCATATATCAAACTTTATACAATTTTATTCAAAATTTATAAAACTATAGATCTGTGTATTAGTTATGTAACAAATTACCACAAATGTTTTGGTGTAAAACAACACAATTTATTATCTCACAGTTCTATGGATCAGAAGTCCAGCTTAGCTGGGTTTTCCTAAATGTCGAAAGTGTTGTCTGGGCCAGGCCCTTATCTGAAGGTTCGGGAGAGTAATCTGCTTTCAAGCTTATTCAGATAGTTGGCAGAATTCAATTCTTTGAGGCTATAGCATTAATGTCCTCATTTCTTTGGCTATGAACCTGGTCCACTCTTAGCAACTCAAGGCCACCCATAGTCTTTGGCATGTGACCCTCCATGTTCAAAGCCAGCAGAGGCATGTCAATTTCTCATTATGTTTCTAATCTCTGAGTTCATTTTCTTCAGCCAGCCAGAGAAAATTCTCTGCTTTTAAAGGGCTCATTTGATTTGATTATATTTGTTCACATCATCTCCATCTTTCTATATAACATAACCATATATGAGGGATATTTCATCATATTTGACCTCATTCAAAGTGAAGGATATTACATAAGGGCGAGGATCATCGGGAGTCATTCTTGGAATTCTGCCTACCACAATCTATGAGCTTTCTAACCTGTACCATTGGTTTATCCTTGTGGCAATATCCACACTATCTAATCAAGTTCTATCAAGAATCCTTTTGGGGTGCCTGGACGGCTCAGTCAGTTAAGCTTCTGGCGTCGGCTCAGGTCATGACCTCATGGTTCGTGGGTTTGAGCCCCACCATTGGGCTCTGTGCTAACAGCTCAGAGCCTGGAGCCTGTTTCAGTTTCTGTGTCTCCCTCTCTCTCTCCCCTCCCCCACTCACACTTTGTCTCTCTCTCTCTCCCAAAAATAAATAAAACATTAAAAAAAATTAAAAAAAAGAATCCTTCTAGCATTTTAACTGGAATTGCATTGGATCTATATAGTTTTATCTTATTTATTTATTTATTTATTTAGTAGCCTTCACACCCAGCATGGAGCCCAATGCAGGGCTTGAACTCACGATCCTGAGAGCGACCTGAGCTGAGGTTGAGTTGAACACTTAACCGACAAAGCCAATAAGGCACCCCAGTTTTATCTTTTAGATATTGATTTTTAATTTAAAATATCATATGCCTCCTCATTCATAATTTTGTCCATAAACTTTGCGTATCTTTTCTTTGTTCACATGTCATAATGAAATGTTACAATGACCCCTGACCCAAAGCAAAATTTTTTACTTGAAGTGCGACTTCTAGAATGGTTGAGTGAGGAAGTCAATCATTTTCTTCTCCCCAAAAAGCAAATATAAAACCAGACAAAAGTCAAAAACAACCATTTTAGGATTTTGAAAATTGACCAAAGGCATCCATCTAGTTGAGAAGTATTTATTCAAGAAAAACCCCTAAACATCAGTAAGAATGGTGGGAGTCGTGGCATTTTATCCTGGGGCTTCTGCCATTCTACGCTCCAGCTCTGCTGTTCAGTGATTTTACTGGGGGCATGGCAAGCTGTGAGGACTGACAGCCTCTTCCTCAGAGGGGACTGGCTCTCTTTGGAGTGGAACACAGATACCCAAGGGTATTGTCATAAATGATAGGAAAATCCAGGAATAATAGCAAACAATTTAAGAAGGACAATATTGCAGCTAGCCTGAGATCACAATACTGCTTGGATAAGCAGTAGACTGACAGACCAGCCAGAAAATTCAAAGGGAAATCCAGAGATTGAGATAGTGATAGTGGGCCTTCAAAAGTGTTCACTTACCATGGTGATTTGGAAGAATGTATGCATGCTCCAGGATATACTCACACAGAGGAAAGATCAGATAGGGCCTTGGCTATCTACTTGCCTCTGATGAATGTGAAGCCTTGAGTATGTGAGAAGAATAAGCTAGAGCAGACCTGTAAACTGCCTGAACTTTGATTACACTCCTTAAATACACACAGCCCCATTGGCAAAGAGTGGAAGCCTTACAAGATGTTAATGCATAACCTCTAATCAATCACTGGCTGACCATTCAGCTGTGCTGACCCCTAGGGAGCCAGGCTTAAAAAATAAAACAAAAATACATTAAAAAAAAAAGAGCAAACATTGATTGCTGCACACTATTGGGAAGACAGACTCTACAGAGTTAATCCTGGCAAGTCATTAAACAAAAAAATCAGCAACAACAACTACCCCTGGAGGGCATAAGAATCCAGAGTTGCTACCATATATTATGTAGAATTTCCAATTTAAAAAATTATATGCAAAAAAGCAAAATCAACAAATATAAACCCAGGAAAGTGTGCCCATACACAGGAAGAAAAATGAATGGGTTCATGACATGCCACCCCAAAATATGCCAACTTGGCATTTTGATTATTTTGAATTAAAGGCACTTAAAAATAGCAGGTGCAAGAAAGGCAGTCTGATTACCCCTTTTCCTCCTGACAGCAGAAGTTGAAGGACCATGGGAGAGCTGCCCTCCCTATGCCAGGAGGAAAGAAACATCCTTATCACCAGAAGTGGAAGTCAGGGTCACGAGAATTCTGTACAAGCCCACCTTGTTAAAATAACTCTTATCTTCTTTCAGTATCCTTATTTATTTTACTTTTCCACAATTGCCATTCTTGTTCAACCCAGTATATAAGTATTTAGGTTTTGCTACTTCTTTGGGTCTTCTTTTCCTTATGAAGGTGCCCATGTCATATAAACTAACATTAAATAAATTTGTATGTTTTTCTACTGTTAATTGGTCATATGTAAATTTAATTCTTAGGCAGGCCCACCCAGAAACCTTAAGAGGGTAGAGATAAAGCTTTTGCCTCCCCAACAATTTCTGGAGATGAGAATGGGATTGTACTGGCTGGGACATTGTTCACTACAGGGACCGCAGCTGACAGAGCCCGGGACATTGACAAAGTCTGCAGTAGGTAAAGAGTTCTTACATGTCAGTCTCCCAGATCTCCGCCTGTACGTTCCAGTTAGATGAGAGTGGGAAGAGTCTCCTCTTGTCCTTTTCTCTTTCCAAGTTCACATTGGCAGAGGAAAACATTTGTTTTCCTAGTTCTTGGGGTATAGCAACTCCAGTACTTTCCAAATACTCTTGTTTTTGATTGATTTCCTTCCTCCCAGAGATGGTCATTGTTTTTCTTCGTTTCTGTCTTTTGTGTCACTTGTCATAAGGAGGAGAATTATAGGGTAAAATACAAACATAGGTCCAAGAAGCCTGTTGTTTGAGCTGGCCTCATAGACTGCTAAGTTTATAGTTCTCATCAAGTCAGTATCTGTTTGGACAAACTTTGCTGTGGGTCACAAACTAAAAACCCAACAACTGGCTGATCTTCTCCTTTCATCTTGTTTTATGTCCTGAGATCTTAGCTTGTGACTACTGAGAATATCCTCTTTGGTCTCTGCCAGTGTTGGGGGGGGCAGGTAGGGCACAGGTGGTGGGGTTTTTATCAGGTGGCCAGCCAACAGTCTGGAAACCTAAGACAAGAAGTGACAAGCAGCATTCTCTTTGTCTAACCATGCCAGTTCTCAGGGGAACTGGTCTTAATAAAAGGCCCAGTCACCTTAACCTTCATTGCCTTGTTAGTGTGAGGGAAGTCCCATCCAAGTATTGCCTATCCTGTGTCACAAATGAGTAGGTCTGGGACTGGGGCAATTTCATGTTCTTATGGGACATTGGAGACATGGTTTTCACAAACACTATTATCATTTGTGACAATGAAGATCTTTGCTGAAGATCTTTGCTTACTTAGGGTCACTCTGGAAGTGAACTTTTTGGATCGTGGGGCTGCATCTTACATCCATGCTTGGAAAGTGACCTCTGGATCTTTCCATAAAAAGGCTTATTGGATTGAGTGACTACTGAAATAAATATAACCTTGAAGATCCTACTTGTCAATGGGCAGATAATGGATTGTTTGAATTGGAGAAACTTCTATATTTGAAAAAATTTTAGAGAGCTCTCATACTAAACAAATGTCTTATCAGTACTTCTGGGAAGATCAAATTAAAAAGAGGACGCAACTGGGGCACTTGCGTGGCTTAGTCCATTAAGTGTCCAACTTTGGCTCAGGTCATGATCTGGCGGTTCATGGGCTGGAACCATGCACTGACAGTTCAGAGCCTGCTTGGGATATTCTTTCCCTCCTCACCCCCTCTCTGCCTCCTCCCCGCTTGCACTTTCTCTCTCTTTCTCAAAATAATAAATAAATACACTTAAAAAAAATAGTGGACACAATGGCATGTAATGCCTAGCCTTATCAAGCTTAAAACAAAAAACTTTAATCCATACCCACTTAAATCTTCCTTCTCCACCCACTTATACTCCCTGTACCCCCAACTTCTTGTCCCTGACCCTTCAGATGATCTACTGAATCTCTGAGTCCCTCCCTCAAACCCTTCTTCTTAAAATCTGACCTTATCTCCTTAGCAAATTCTGTTAACTCTCAAAACTCCTTCAACTTACCCTCAAAATCTCTTAAACATATATCTTGCCTTTCCCTGCAAGATATACAGAGAGCACTCTGGCCTGATCTCCAGGCCTGGAATATACAGGTTACTTATGTAAATGCTGACAGCCAGGAAATAAATTTGCCATAATTTACACCTCCTCCTACTACCCCCAGCTCAGTAAAACAAACTCAGTCAACTCTAGGGCTTTCTATGCAGTGCCCCACCCTGTGGGTGTATCCTGGACCCCTCCCACAGAGAATCCATGTACCTTGGACAGCAGGTCCAAAGAATTCCAAAGTATGCTATTTTGCCTCTAATTCCGGAAGATCCTACCAAACTTAAATTTTTAATTAAAATTTTTTTTAAAGTTTATTTATTTATTTTTAGAGACAGAGACAGCATGAATGGAGGAGTGGGGGAGAGAGAGAGAATTCCAAGCAGGCTCCTTGCTGCCAGTACAGAGCCCAATGCAGGACTTCAGCCCATGAACCACCAAGATCATGACCTGAGCCAAAATCAAGAATCAGATGCGTAACTGACTGAACCACTCAGGCACCTCTAATTTTTTTTTAGGTTTATTTATTTTGAGACCGAGAGAGAGGGAGAGAGCGCACACACTCGAGAGCAAGAGTGGGGGAGGGGCAGAGAAAGAGGGAGAGAGAGAGAATCTGAAGCAGGCTCTACACTGCCAGTGCAGAGCCTGAAGTGGGGCTCAAACTCATGTACTTGTGAGATCATGACCTGAGCCAAAATCAAGAGTTAGACACTTAAACAACAGAGCCACACAGGTGCCCTGATCCTGCCACATTTAGAGATGAGTTAGAAAGATGTGTGGCCTTTCACACCTCCATTCACAGGGACCTTGACTGGCTATTCAGGGTTATTCTTCCAACCCATGGTTATATGGTAGTTGTGAGATAGGCTAGATGGTCCCAGGAAGAAAATCACCCCCAACAGAGGAAACAGGTAGCCAGAACTTCTCCCAGACTCTCCTGCAAGTGACTCATCCAGGCCAATAGTCAGAGCTTGATAGTGGGGATAATAGAGGTCTTTTCCTCTAAGGTAGTCGGTTTTAAAGTTGAATGATGCACTCAAAAGGAAGGGGAACATCCTAAGACCTTTGTGGTACACTTTCTACAAACATTACATTAAACCCTGAAACACCAGAATATAGAAATCTTTGAATTTCTGCCTTAGTCTCTCTGATATAAAGAGACAAACCCAAAATAGTGTCACTGGCTGGGCAGGTATCAGTATTATTATTGATATAGCTACGTAAGTCTTTGAAAATGGCTTATAGGAAAATAAGACAAAAATATTAAAATCAACAGCTGTTGCTGTGCATATCGAGTCTTTACAAGAACAAAAATGATGACTCTAAGAGTAACTCAGAGTCCACTCATTTTTCTCATCAATCACAGGGCCTTCCCTATTTGCCTCCAGACTTCTGTAGATATTGTGAAAAACTAGGACCTCAGGAAAACAATTATCCTGAACTTAAGTAAAAGGAAGCTCAGACAATTTCCCTAAACACCAGCACCCTCAGAAGGTCCATTTTTCTCTGCCTGTAGGATGATACCCCACTAATTGATGAGATAAACTAATTCTCAGTCACACCTCAGAACCTACTATTAAATTTAAAATTGAGGATTGGAAGCTGTATATTGTTTTTAAAGTTTATTTATTTATTTTGACAGAGAGAGTACGTGCGAGAGCACTGGTACGGGCAGAGAGAGAGAGAGGGATAGAAAGAATCCCAAGCAGGTTCCTCACTGTCAGGTCACAGAGCCCAATGTGGGGCTTGATCCCACAAACCACGAGATCATGGCCTGAGCTGAGATCAAGAGTTGGATATTCAACCTACTGAGTCACTCAGGCACCCCTGGAAACTGTGCTTCTTAAGTAACACTGGTGCAGTTCTCTCTACCACTCACTCAGGATTATCGCTGTCATCTCTGATTCTATTTAAGCTGCTTGAGTGTCTGGACAATGTATTCCATTACCCATATCTCAGGCCACCCCAATATCCTTAGTCCCTCTTAATACCCCTCATGCCTTTCTTATTTCTGAATCCTTACCAGTGATCTTTTAGTTAGGGATGTGGTGTGTAACTTAATGCCACCATACAATGCTGTAAGGAAGGCATTTTTATTTCCATGCCCTTGGACTAAACCTCAAGCTTGCTACTTTCCTTAATGAAAACCTGTCTCAAATTAAAATCCTCTGAAGAAGATGCTACCTTAAAATTTGCACCACTACTCTTTGGGCCTCACATGCAAATGAGACTGGATTGCACTGAGTGAGTGTAGATCCTGTGCAAGTTTCCTGGAAAAAGAACACATTTTTCCTATTAGTAGCCCAGTATACCCCTCAGGAGAGGCAGAATTAGGAATTGAACCTATAATAGACTTTTTTTTTTTATAGCAGGGTGTTCTTATCTTTACTTTCTCACCCTGTAACATCCTAATCTTGCCAAAAAAAGGGGGGGGGGATTTTATTCAAATGGGAATGAAATCTGCCCATTTGTACAAGATCTAAGGGTATAAACTCCTTTGTAATTCCTCGCCACCCGTAGTTTCTAATCCAGCTACCATTCTTACCTTGATTCCTGCTGACGCAGCCTGGTTTACAGTAATTGATGTCTGCTGAGCCCTCTTTTCAATTCCATTGCATTCTGACTTGCAATTTCTCTTTGCATTTATTTTTAGAGGGAGACAGTTGACATGGAGACTCACATCCCTGAGGGATATTTTGAGTCTCCCTCAATATTCTTCCAAGTCCTTAAAGCCAACTTAGATTCTGTAGCCTTTACCTGAGGCTCCACACTTGTTCAGTATGTTGATGACCTTTTACTCTGTAGCTAAACTGCACACAGTGCTCTTATAGATTCTCTCATTCTCCTAAACGCACTAAAAGCAGCCATAAAGCCTCCCAGAGTCTAAACTTCAATGGGTACAAACAACTGTGACCTACTTAGGACATGAGATATCTCAGGCACTCAAAAGCTAACTCCAAAATGCCTTGACTCAATTTTGTCCATTCCTCTCCCTAAAAAAATGCAACCACATATATTTCTAGGGGCAGCGGGCTATTGTCACCAATGGATTCTTAACTTTGTTGCTTTTGCTAAACTCCTGCATGCTCTCCCCACCATACCACCTCAAAGCCCATTTCCTGGGGCTCCCCCACTCCCTGCAGAGGCATTAATTTTCTTTGAAGCTCTGAAATGAACATTGTCACACCCCCAGATCTCAACTTACCTGATTTTGACAAACCTTTTCAGCTATATTGCCATGAAAATAATGGGATTGCTATAGAACCACCTTTTACCTTTCAGATATGTCCTAAAGCATATTTCTCATATCGGTTGGACCCTGTAGCAGCAGGCATGGTCCTGTACCTGTGTGTGGTATCTGTGGTAGCTGTGACAGCTGCCCTAATTGACGAGGCCAGTACTCTTACATTAGGCTCCCCTGTTCACTTCTATGCTCCCCATGCTGTGTCTGCTCTCTCACAAGTGCATAAGACACAGCATCTCTACATGGCCACAGACCACCTATGAACAAGCCCTACTAACAGTCTTTCCATCATCTTACATCATTGTAACACTTTAAATCTGACTATTCTATTGCTCCCTGATGATTCCATGTGACTGCCTTGTGACTATAGAATTGGTCCCAAAGCCACCAGAAAGCTTCTTAGATGCCCCTTTAGACAACCCAGACTTACTTCCATTTTGCGGTGACTCTTGTCAATGACATTTCTGGGGAAACATAATAACTGGTTATGCCTTAGGTTCCCCACATGAAACACAAGGCATACTCTTTGCCCACTGTAAAATCAGACTGAATTGCTAAACTTACAGATCTTACTAAAGCTTGCACACTGATGAAAGGAAAAACTACTATTTACATTGACTCCAGACATGCTTTTGGAGTCAGCCATGCTGTTGGCACAATGTAGAAACCTCACAGATTGTTAACCTCTGTTGGTAGTCCTATTGCCAATGGGCATATGATTGGTCCTACTATAGGCTATACACCTCCCTACTAAAAATGTTCATTGTCCACCTCATACTAAGGAGACCAATACTGTATCTCTAGGAAATAATACGGCTGACAAAGGTGCTAAACATACAGCCTGAAATAGACCCCCTATTTTATCACTACCCAATTTATAAACTTGCCTTATCTTTGATTGATATTATTGATTATCAAATGTCCCCAAGTCTGACAAAGACAGTGAATACAAAAGCGTGCCCAGTAATTAACCAGATTATACATTGCGCTAAGCGAACTTCTGTGGTCCTTTTTCTTTTGACCTTTCGGCTTGCACTTATTTCCCATCAATGGGGACATATGTGCAGATGGGGGATAGTAATGGAATTAAAAGATAATTGATTCTGTTCTGGCATCCACACAATTTCTGACCAAATTATTTCCCAGTGTACTGCTTGTAAATGTCACCAAAGTTTTAGAAGAAACCAACTTGCTTTAGGAAGTCTTCCAAGGCCCACATTGCCCCTTGCAGTACTCCAAATGGATTTTACAGATTTGCCTCCAGCTTTAGGCCATTCCCATTGAATGGTACTTGTCTATGTGTTTAGTGGATGGACTGAATGCTATTGAACTAGATGTGCTGGTACCACAACAATAGTAAAGAAATTAATAACTTAGATTTTTCCTTGTTTTGGCATTATTTTACGGATTGAATCAGATCAAAGAACTCATTTGACAGCAGAAATAAGTTGCTGCTTGCAAAACCTCTGAGGTACTCATTTCATACCTCAATCATAGGACAACTGGAACATAAAACTCAAGACATAAAAAGGATTTTAGGAAAAGTCTGTCAAGAAAATGGACTTAAATATTATCTCTTACCCTTATAAAAATCTAGAATACTCCAAATAGGGGACATGGTTTATCCCCTTTTGAAAAGTAAAGTTCGGTTGCCCTGTGCCTACTGGCATCTCTAAACCTTCCATTCCCAGACTGAGTGAACATTATGGGGACTTTAGTGAGCAATGTGAGATTATGATTAGCTATATACAAGAATTAGTTAGGATACTTGGAACAGATCATCAATAGGTAAAAAAAAAAAAAAAAAAAAAAAAAAAGTCACAACCTCCAAACATCCCTTACCATCCATTTCCACCGGGAAGGTGGATAGAGCAAGGTTTTTAGAAGATAGTACACACTGTCATCTCACTGAGAATGACCTTATCAAGTACAGTAACCATTTACACTGCCACCAAAACAAAAGAAAAATCCTCCTGAATTCCTATAAGCTATGCCAAACTAAACCCAAATCAGCACTCCCAAGACAACTGGAAGACCATTCCTACAGGTAACCTTACAGTAAGGATTTCTAGGATCAATTCCCAAGCCCAAGAAGCATATGATATCATGAAGTAAACAGATTTCCCCAAGAACATGGATTAGAAACTATACTTTCATCTATTTTCTCTTTCTACTAAGTCTCCTAGTCTACAAAAACAAAAAATAAAACAAAGTAAAACAACACTGTTACTTTAAGTGAAGCCTCCTCTTTCTTTGACCATTTACTTAAAGGCTTACTAAAGATTGCTTATCTCAGTCTTATTCTCCCTCTGTTCCTCCACTATGGCCTTTTTCTCAAATTGTGTCTTGCTCTTATTAACCCTCACTGTGTTTTTCAACAGGTCAAGCATAGACCTGACATTCCCTTACTCTGGTTTTCCAAACACTGGCCACATTAACTAACTAGTCTGGCTATTGGTCATGTCAACCTCTAGATCATGCAAAAGAACCTGAACTGATTTTTGTTCCTGCCCATATGAACTACCTCTGAAAAATGGATATATGACAGGGTATGGTATCCATATCCACGAAAACAATATTACTTTGTTTCCCCTTCTGCTAATCGGACGTGAGAAAACATTTAAAGATTCTCAAGGACTGTTCTTTGCTCAGGTAAAGTCATTAGAAGGGAATTTTTCCCTCTGTGTTGAAAACAGGAATGGTGCTGGATCCTTCCTAGGTGACATACCAAGGCAATATTACAGTAAAACTCTGGTTTGGCTCCCTAGGTGACGTCTTCAAGCCTCACAAAGGTCATAGATGGCCCTGGCACTGACTCTTACAGTACAAACACGTGTCAAATCACTAGATGTTACAGCTAGCTCACAGGCCACCCTTATGCGGTCTGGGGTGGCTTAGTTGCTCCCCTAATTATGCTCCCCAACACCCAAGATTACATGTGGCTAGACCAGAATTATGGACTAGGTGACAGTATTTTAGCCAGGTAACAAAACCAAGTCTCATAACTGCCAAACCTGAACTATAAGTCTTCTATATCAGATACTTCACAATCTATTCTGTTCCTATGGATGGATATAAATGCATGGAAAATGGGAGGTATCAGATGACAGATGACAGGTGACAAAACACACCAAACACCAACTTGATGCATCAAAAATTTCATTCCGATCCTATTTGATGAGGTATATGAAGGATTCAAAAATGGGCAGGACAATATGGACTTGGATACCTGATGCCTTCTGTCACCAGGTGCTCTACTTCAAATGTAAGCCAAATCGCAAACTTGGGCACCTTTGTTTATAAAGTACTGCCGCATAGACATACTAAGTGTACTAGGCACAATGTCCTAGAAGACCCACAATTCTAAATTCTTTTCAGCATCGAGACCCCTTTTCCCAGGCTTTGGTAGTGCTGAGCTGGAAAAGGCAGTTTGTAATCTTTCCATAATAATAGAAACGGAGTTCAAACTTCAGTGTGCAAACATTGGAAGCACTTCAAATGGAAGTTAATAGTCTAGCCTCTGTTTCATTCCACAAATGTGCTCTGGACACACTGATGGCCCAGTTAGGAGGAGCTCATGCAATTACTGGTGGGGAATGCTGTTCCTGTGTAAATCACATGGGAAAATAGTGTCTAATCTGCACCTTTAAAGGACAAGATAAACACTCTCCATCAGATGTATGAGGCTCAACTATTTTTTTTTTTTTTTTAACTGGATTGGACTATTCCCAAGGATGCGGAGACTGGTTTAATGGAATATGGAGAAATGTGCTTAGATTTTTTTCTTTTCTGCTTATTCATTCTTGTTCCAATCTATGTTCTACTCTTCCTTTAAAGATTCCTTGCCAGTCAGTTACTAACCATTTCTTCTCTGCACAGTCAACAGCTCAGCTTTTAATATGTGAAACTTTGGGGAATTTCTCAGATGGGGGAAATAAAGGGTTCAGGAAATGCCACCCCAAAAGAAGTTGTCTTGGCATATTGATTATTTTTGAGTTAAAGGAACTTAAAAAATAGTGAGTGTAAGAAGGGAACTCTGTTTTTCCTTTTTCCTTCTGGAAGCAGAAAGTAGAGCTGCCTTCCCTATATCAGGAGGAAAGAAACATACTTGTCACCAGAAATGGGAGTCAAGACCAGGAGAATCCTCTACAAAGCAACCTTGTTAAAATAACTCTCAATATTTCTTTGTTCTCGTCATTTATTTTAATTGCTTTTCCACAATTGCCACCCTTCATTCAATGCAGTCAGTATATAAGCATTTAGGTTTTATCACTGCTTTGGGTTTTTATTTCACTATGTAGTCTCCCGTGTCATGTAAAACTAATATTAAATAAATTTGTATTTCTCTTGTTAATGTGTGTTATATCAATTTAATTCTCAGGCCCAACTGGAGACTCTAAGAGAGTAGAGGTAAAATTTTTTGTTTCTCCTACAAAAGCAATCAATAGAAACTTTCTCTGAGGGGGCCATATATTGAACTTAGCAGAGGAAGACTTCAAAGCAATTATTATGAGCATGTTTAAAGGAACCAGTACCTTAAAAAATAAAGAGAAATATAATAGTGATTAGTCAAATAGAGGATATCAATAAAGAAATACACATTATTTAAACAATCAAACAAATTCTGGAATTGAAAAGTACAATAATTGAAATGAAAATTTCACTAAAGGGGCTCAATAACAAATTTCAGCTGGCAGAATAAAATGAATCAGTGAAAGTGAAGATACATCAAGAATTATGAGAAATTACAGAAAGAAAAATGAACAGAGTCTCAGAGACCTGAGGAGTACCAACAAGTGATCCAACATAAGTGTTTCAGAAGTAGAGGAGAGAAAGAGGAAGAAAAATATTTAAGAAATAATGCCAGAAAATAACTAATATATATATATATATATACATATATATATATATATAATATGTACATATTATATATATGTATATAGTAAAAGACATCTGTATTACTCCGCTCAAGCTGCTGTAATAAAATACCCTTTACCGAACAGCTTAAACAACAGATACTTATTTCTCACAGTTTTGGAGAATAAGTCCAAGATCAAGGTACTTGCAGATTGAGTTCCTGATGAGAACCTTCTTCCTGGCTTACAGATGGCTGCTTGTCCTCACATGGCAGAGAGAAAGCATTCTGGTCTCTTTTCCTCTTCTTATAAGGGTATGAATCCCAATATGGAGGCCCTTCCTCATGACCTCATTTAAACCTAATTACCTTACAAAGGCCCCACCTCTAAATACCATCATAGTGAGGATTAGAGCTTCAACATATGAACATTAGGGGGACACAAACATTTAGTTCATAACAGCATCCTACAAATGAATTTAAGTGGTGCACTAGAAAATATTAAATGCAATAAAAGCAGAACAGAAATACAAAAAATGCATGATATAAATCCGAATAAAATTTCAACAAATATGTTGAAAGTAAAAGCATTTGACAAACATATATTGGAAACTGACAATACCTGTTTGTTGCTGGTAAGGATGCGATAGGAACTCTCATTTATTGCTGGTGGGTACATAGAAATGGACTCATTGGAAGACAGTTTGGCAGTTTCTTATAAAGCTAAACATAATCTTATGAGCCAGCAATGTGCTCCTAGATATTTATCCAACTGATCTGAAGCCTTGTGTCACAAAAAACCTGCACATGAATGTTTATAGTAGCTGTATTTACAATGGCCAAAAGCTGAAAACAACCAAAATGTCCTTTAATAGGTGAATAGGTAAACTGTGGAGTGAAATGTTATTCAGTGATAAAAAGACATGAAGCCATAAAAAGGCATGATAAATTTTAAATGCATATACTAAGCAAAATAAACCATTTTTAAAAGGCTGCATACTCTATGATTCTAATATATGACAATCTGGAAAAGAGAAAACTAGAGACAGTAAAAAAGATCAGAGTTGACAGGAGATGGGAGTGCAGGGGAAGTCCCAGTAGATGAAGTACAGGGAATTTTTTAGGGTGTTGAAAGAATTTTGTGTGATAATATAATTGTGGATATAGGACACTATGCATTTGTCAAAACTTTAGAGCCAAGAGAGTGAACTTCAATTATGCAACTATTAAAAAATCATTTAGGAGGTAGAGGAATCCCAAGATTGAATCCAGTATGTGACAACACTGTCTCTCTTGTATGTCTTAAAAATGTGTAAACAACCTCACTGAAGGGGGTTGGGTAAGAGGTGCTGACCTAAGTATGACCTAAGTACCTGGCCAGGATGCCTCAGATATGTTAAAGTCATCAAAAACAAAGAAAGTCTGAGAAACTCTCATGTCAAGGGGAGAATGAGTAGACATGATAAACAAATGTAATGTGGCCTCCTGGATGGGATCCTGAATCAGAAGAGGACAAAGAAAAACTGAGGAAATCTGATTAAAGAATGGACTTTAATTAATAATAGTGTATCAGTATTAGTTTATTAATTTTAATAAATGTACCATACCAATGTAAGATGTTAATAATAGGGGAAAATTAATGTGAGTTGTGTGGAAACTCTGTATTTTACAATTTTCTGTAAATCTAGAACTTTAAAAAATATAATATTTAAAAAATGTATATATATATGTATATATGACATATATATGTATATATGACAAATGTATATATATGTATATATATGTATATACATATGTATATATGTAATGTATATATATATATATGTATATATATATATATCTGTGTACCTGTGTGTGTATGTATCATGAAAGCAGTAACCATAAAAATGTTATAGTGGCATGGGATACCCGGGTGGCTCAGTTGGTTAAGCATATGACTCTTTATTTTAACACAAGTCCTGATCTCGCAGTTTGTGAGTTCAAGACCCGCGTTGGGCTCTGCACAGACATTGTGGACCCTGCTTGGGATTCTCTCTCCCTATCTCTCTGCTCCTCCCCTGCTCTCTCTCTCTCTCTCTCTCTCTCAAAATAAATAAATTTAAAAAAATTAAAAAAAATAAAATACGTATATTTTTTAAAAGTTATAGTGGCTCTAATAATGTCAAGTAAAATAGAATTTAAGGCAAAAATATAATAGATAAAATGTGATATGTCCATAATGCCCATATAATGAAATATTATTCAGCAATAAAATGGTATGAACTATTGATACCCACTACAACATGGATGAACCTCAAAAACATTATGCTGATTGGAAAAAGCCAGATGCAAAAGATCTATTGTTATAGATTCCATTTATACCAAATGTCCAGAAAAGGCAAACCTATAGAGACAGCAAGTAGATTAGTGGTTGCCTCAAGCTGGAAGTGGAAAAGTGGTTTGGCTGCAAATAGGCATGAGGGATCTTTTTGGGGTGATGGAAATGTTCTAAAATGGGATTGTGGCGATGACTCTAAATTTAATTTTACTGAAGATCATCGAACGGTACGTTTAATCTGAGGCAAATTTTAGTGGGGGGCAGTGAAACTTCCGATGTGTAAATTATATGTCAATAAAGCTGTTTAAAACATAAAAAAATTATATTTAGATAAGTTAATGATTAACAAGCAGATTAATATCAATATTGGCCATTTCTATGGCCTATAATAATGCACATGATAGCCCTGGCACAGAAGCAGGCCAAGGAGTCAGTTTAATCATAGGTCATGCTGCATTATGCTTAGGCAAGGTGCTGGCTTTGTTTAGTTTTGCCTTTAAAATGTTGTAATGAAATTTTGCCCTACTTTCTAAGAACTTAAATTACATTTCTTCATCCTTTTTTCTTCGTAGTTGGAGAATTTGTGGCACATTGACTGAACAAAACACAGTCTTGTTCTTATGACTCCTTGCCGGTGTGATGTGGAATTACACTCTCCTGAGGACATGGTCAGCACTTAAAGGCCCTTCCTTCTCAATGTCCAGAGAAAGCTGTTTCCAAGCTCTTTCTCACCAGCCATGGTGGCCTCCTGGTCTTTGCTGGGAATCTGGGAGGCAGACACAATAGCTAGACAACCTCAAGGCTGGCTAGAATTCTGTTCCTTCTGGCTTACCAAAGGGCAAACCCAGGGTCAGTAGGTCCTTCCCAGTGTTGGATGGTCACTTTCAACCAGCCCACAGATACACTGTGGAAGCAAACCTCAAGAGCAGCAAAGCCTGTACAAAGAGGTAATTCATACACAAGGGTAGTTCTGTGGTAGTTGGTAGACCCCCAGTGGGACATGTAAGTTCATAACCAGCCTGAATTGAGTTATGAGAAAGTTAAAATCATCACCATCATCATTAGTGATACAAAGATGGTAGGAAAGAAGAGAGCTGTTCTGAGTTATTCTTGTTTCCCAGCATTTTGTGAGGTGTCCTATCTTTAGGCCTTTGTATATACTTCTCTCTTCTGTCATGTCTCTCTTCCACGTAGGAAAATCTTTTAACACTGTCAAGATTCAACTCAAATGTTCTTTCTTCCAAGAAGCTTTCCTTGACTCCCTTCACTTTAGTGAAGGAGGTACACTCTCCTTTGTATGCCTTGGGGCTTGGTGCCTGTCCTGGTTTGTGTCTTCCTCTATTATACTCTATTATACTCTAATTGATACTCTATTATATCATGTACCTTCCTGTTCTCAGCCTTAGATGAAGAGTATCTTGAGGAGCTCAGTTGAACTGTTGATTCATCTCTACATCCCAGTACATAGTACAGTGACCGGCATGGAGAAGGAGAAGTGGCTCATAATAAATATTCCATTAATGAGCAAGGAATGAGTAAAAGAAGAATGAAGAGAGACCAGCCTCCAGAGGAAACTTTGAAGTTTCCTCTCACCCTATTCCTGTATCCCCCAGTTGGCCTGGGTTGCCACACCCTTTGTGGGATCTGTGCTATTTCTAGCCCATTTTTCAAAAACATTTTTATTATAGGTTGAAACATGCAACTTTGAAAATTGTCTTTCAAGTTCATGGCCTTCAACCCTAGAATTAGGTTGCAAATATGTGTCTTTGGTTGCTAGTAATGAAAAAAAGATTGAATGGGGAGAACTTTCCATGGGAAGGACATATAATAATGTTACAAAGAGCAGTCTTTATAACATTGCAAGGGAATATCATATTTTTTTCCAAATGCTTTACAAGCATGTTGGGGAAAAGGATGACCTTAGGCCTCACCAATTCTTTCTCTATGGTTCTACGTATTGACTTGCAAAGAGGCCACACTGCATTGCTCTTCGCCAAGATAAGCACTTAGAAATGCATTTGTTCATGTTCTGCCTCCCATATTTGTGAACCAAACTCATTTCATACTTCCTTTTTATCTCTGAGCAAAGAATTTACTGAGATAAACAGATACATAGCATGTCCCGAAACCTCCCACAATGCACCTCTTTCACAAACTTGATCTCACTTTCTCCTAACATACAAACTTCTTCTAGAAATATACTTGTTCCACTGTTAGTGTTCCCTGGAAAGCAGTCCTACCTCAAATTCAACACACACCCAAATATTTTTGGAAAATTTTTGTTGTCTTGTACCTGATTAGGTTTGGTAGTATTGAAGGGTGTTAAAATTTAGCCTCCCTTAGTGCATCAATTCAGGGTAAATCCACATTTCGTGCTCTCACATAAAAACTTAATGCAGTGTAGACCCTTGTGTGTGTGACTGTTTCTTCTATGACCTTGAAGGTAGAGAGTGGGTCTAGTTCCCTTCCTGATACCCACGGCCTAATTCTGGGCCTGACATCAAAAAGGTACTTGATAAAATGTGACTTTTAACTTTGAGCCCTTAGAAGCACATGACTGTGTTTAGCACCTGAAGGGCCAGTGTTAGCAGAAGGATGAAAAATTGGGGATGTTTGGGCAGCATTTGAGAATTAATGGTAGCCAGGAAGATTTCTTAAATGAGGAAAGGCAAGGCAGCTAGTGGAAGACAGTTAAATGGGGCAGAGGAACTTGAAAAGGGGAATAGACAAAGAACCACTGTCAGGCTGGGCTCTTCCTCCTTACCTGTCCTCAGCTCCAGGACCCATTGAACTTCTTTGGGTTTTTCTTTGTAGTCCCACCTGCTCCAATTCTGGCCAGGAGAGTTGCAGTGCAGGATGACTAATTGTAAGCAGGTGGAGAACAGTAACTGAATGTAAAGTTTAGGAATTTATTTAGTCAAGAATTTTGAAGTTATGTTAAAATGTCAGGCTGCACTATAATATTTCACTGCTCAAGGAGTAGACCTTCTAAACGACTTATCATCTTTCCCCTGTAAAATGTAGTATGCTCCAGTGGAAACAGCCCATGAACAACAGCCTGGTGTTCCATTTCTCCAAGGTCTGCCAGAATTGCTGCTGGGTTGATTTGGAGGATTGGCTGGGTTGGGCTAAGGTTAAGCCAAGAAGATTTTTTTCAAAGTGGCATTTGGGGGTAACTACGGTATGTTCCCAAACAACAGATGATGAAGACAAAGAGATGTGATCGTAAAGGTATGTGACCTCAAAGGTATCTAACTTTGGTCTTTTGCCAGATTCTTATTTGTCAAAATATCCCAGAGAATGTCAACCAAAGGTCATGTTGGAAGAAAAATTACAATTTGCCAAATTTGTTTTTAACTTCAGTTTTTTAAGAAGTAGGAAATAAACAGTGGTTAGACTGAAGGTGTCTTTTTGTTTAATTGTGAAGACACTTTTAGAATATCTTAAATGCCTTCCAAAATTTGGTAGTTAATATTTAAAGTATAAATATTTAAGCAAAATAAGAAACTTGCCTATTGGGCAAAATGAGAAATTTTGAACTCTTCATTTGAGTTCAGAGTGTACCATCTGTAACTCTGTACCCGAGTTCTTGGCATGTAGTGGGAGTTCATAAACATTTGGCGAGTGAGTGGGGAAGCTAAAAACCAACTGCATTATGCAATCCTGCTCTGCTATTTCAGTTGGAAGCAGATAGTTGGTTATACCTAATGGAGCCTTAGCATTGTGATTCTTTTGCTATAAAAGTAGATAGAGTGAGAAGACAGGCACAACTTTAAACTACCTATTCTCAACAGCAAGAAGACTATTTTATTAGAAATGCGTGTGTGTACTTGTGTTTGTAGGAAAAGCTTACAATGCAACAGAACCAGCTTTCTGAAAATTGGCCATGCAATCTTTGTAATCAGTACTTCATGTGCTTGTCGTCGTTACAAATGGGTGAGCAGATAACTCCAAGATTCTATAAGGCCACAGTGATTTAATTAAACTAATGGTGGTATCATTTTGCATTTTTCTTGATTGCAAAGTCATATATTTTTTAATTGTACAAAATAAAAAAGCAGAAAGAAATGAAAACTCAGAGTCACTACTATTGATACGTTTTTAGAGTATTTTTAGTGCAAAGATATGTAATAGGCAGAATTCCAAGATGGGGTTATTCTTGTGATTACGTGATGTTACCTGGAAAAAGGAATTTTACAGAGGTAGTTAAGTTACTAATCAGTTGACCTTAAAATAAGGACATTATTCAGGTGTGGGCCTAACCTAATGATAGGAATCCTTTAAAAGCAAAGTTTTCTTTCCCTAGTTGAAGAAGTAAAAGTCAGAGATTCAAAACATGAGAGGAATTCAACATTCCAGCCAACATTGCTGGCTTGAAGATGGAGAGATCCACAAGTTGAAGAATTTGAGTGATGGGGCGCCTGGGTAACTCAGTTTAGCATCCAACTCTTGATTTCAGCTCAGGTCATGATCTCATGGTTCCTGAGATTGAGCCCCACAGTGGGCTCTGCACTGACAACTCAGAACCTACTTGAGATTTTCTTCTTCCCTCTCTCTGCCCCCACTTGCGTGCACATACTCTCCCTCTCTCTCTCTCAAAATAAATAATTTTTTTTTAAAAAAAGAATGTCAGTGATATGTAGGAGTTGGAAGTGACTCCTAGCCAACAGCCAGAAAGTGAATGGAGACCTTAGTCTTACAGCCAGAAAGAACTGGATTCTTCTAACAACGTGAATGAACTTGAAAACAAATTCTCATACAGAGCCTCCAGCTTAGCCAACATCTTGATTTCAGTATTTGAGATCCTAAGCAGAGGACGTAGCTAAAGCACAGGTCATAGCTAAGACAGATCTAACCCAGACTACAGATCCACAGAAACTGTGTGATGGTAAGGGTGGGTTCTTTACAGCTGCTAAGTGTGTGGTAATTATGTCACAATAAAAGAGTAATATAGATTTTCCAGTACCTGAAAGTGAGGTCTGCCCCACAATAATAAATATCTGAAGTCTGAAAGTGGCTTTGGAATCAGGCAATAGCTGGAGGCTGGAAGAATTTTGAGGTTTATGATAGGAGAGACCTAAAATTGCCTTGAACGGACTGTTAGCAGAAACATGGACACTGGAGATGCAGCTGATGAAAGTTCATAAGGAATTGAGCATTATAGTGAAAACTTAAATTGTTTTGGAGAAATCATAAATCACCATGAACAGACTGTTATTAGGAACTTGGGCTTTGAGAACACTGCTGGTGAGGACTCAGAAGGAAGTACAAAGCATGTTATTGGAACTGGAGGAAGGAGGAAAATCCTTATGTGGTGGCAGAAAGCTTAGAAAAAATTGTAGCCTCTGGTTATGTCAAAAGCAGAATTTTGTGACAACTTGGATGTAATAGCTAAGGAAATTTCCAAGCAAAGGGTTGAAGGAGCTTCTTTGTTTCTTCTTGCTGCTTATACTAAAATCTAAGAAAAAAGAAGTGATTTAATTTTTGTTAAGTTTTTATTTTAATTCTAGTAAGCTCACATATGTGTTATATTAGTTTCAGGTGTACAGTATAGTGATTCAACAGTTCCATACATCACACTTTGCTCATCACAACAGGTGCACTCCTTAATTGAAAAAAGAAATATTTTGAAGGGAAAAAAAAATCCTGGTAAACATAAAAGTCTGGATAATTGTGAAAAGTTTCAACCATTCCAGATGGTAAAAGATTCTGAATGTCAGAAGTGGCTTCTGAAAACATGGTATAGAGGGTTGTGTGATTATTCATCTTTTTGTCAAAACAACAGAAAGGCCAATAGGTCAAAGTATTCAGTCATGCATAAGACTCTTCTAGGAGATTAAGGGTGTGATACAGGGCTCCCATCAATCAAACCAGAGGGTGTCTGAGAAACCTAGGGGTATTGTCCCTCAGCCATCTGAGCAGAAACCAGAGATGGAGAAGAGATACCTCAAAAAGATTTGTGGGTGTTGCTTTTGTTTAATGGCATGAAACTGTGAAATTCATGCAAGGATAAATAATATAATGGGTTGAATAATTCCTCCCTAAAATCATGTTTACCTAAAATCTGTGAATGTGACCTTATTTGGAAATATAATCAAGCTAAGATGAGGTCATGATTAGCATAGACCCTAATCTAATAACTGGTGTCCTCATAAGAAGAAAAGTTGGACAGTATTCTAAGTATTCTGGCAGCATTCTAAGTTAGTCCTTGATCTCTGCCCTCTGGTGTTACTTTCTGATTTTATTACATAGGAATAGGGATTTTACAGATGAAATTAAGGTTACTAATCAGTTGACCTTAAGAGAGTGAGGGTATCCAGGTATGCCTGTCCTAATCACATAAACCTTTTAAAATGAAAGTTTTTCTCTGAGTGGTCGGAGAAGCAGAAGTCAGAGATTCAAAGCATGAAAAGAATTCAACTTACCATTGGTGGCTTGAAGACAGAGGGAGCCGCATGTTGAGGATTGTGAGAAACCTCTGGAGTTGACAGTGACCCCTGGCCAACAGCCCCCAATAAGAAGATGGAGACCTTAGTGCTACAACCACAAGAACTAGATTCTGCCAACAACCTGAATGGGCTAGGAAACAGATTCTTCCCTAGAACCTCCTCATGAGAAGACAGCTCAGCTAACATCTTGATTTCATACAATCTCTGAGAACCTCAACAGAGGACCACCTAAAGTGTATTGGACACCTGACCCCTGGAAATTGTGAGATATAAATTTGTGTTGTTTACAGTATGTTTGTGGTAATTTGTTACACACCAGCAGAAAAATAATGTGAGTGTATGTGTGTATAATTAAACACACACATACACTGTTAAGCAAAAGATATCACATTTTTAGTAAACCATATAAAATCAGCCTAGCTGGAGGTTTATAGGACAATCTCCTAGGTCACTGATTAAATGAATTTTCATAGGTCACATACGATTCTAAAAATTTTTTAAAAGCCCATAATAAAGAGGGGTAACTCTAGTTTTAAGCTCCTTAATGTTTTATCCCTCTGGGAAATTCTGTGAGGAGTATATATACCTGGATAGTATGTATTCTCAGAGAGTTGAGATCTCAGACCAAATCACTTCTACAAATGATCACTGGGCACCTTATATGCACTACTTGACATTGAATTAACACTGAGGATTGAATAATAAATATTTCTGGCTCTTCAGGGACTTTATGTTGGATGAGGGAAATAAGGAAATATATAATGGTAATATGATGTATTAACTATTATGATTGGGTAACACAGGAATGCATATGAGGATTACTTAATCCCAACCTGAGAGTGAGGTGGTGATAGGAAATTCTGCAGATCTGAGGAGCAAGGAAGTAACAACTAAATTGGGATATAGTGTTTATGCATATACAGGTAGGCAGATATGAGTGTGGTGTGTGTGTGTGTGTGTGTGTGTTTGAGCACAGGAAATACATATAAAATATACTTGAAGGTATGAGAGCAATTGATAGACCTACAAGTATTTCAGTGTATCTGGAGCTAGAATGCAAGAGGCAAGTGGCTAGAGAGAGATGAAGAGGTAAATACTGACCGCTTACAAAGGGTCTTGTATACTAATGTGAACTTTATCTTGAAAATGGTGGGAAAAATCATTTAAAGTATTAAGCATAGGATGTTACCAGGTTTTCCCTTTATTTTTAAAAAAAAAATTTTTTTTGAAACGTTTATTTATTTTTGAGACAGAGAGAGACAGAGCATGAACAGGGGAGGGGCAGAGAAAGAGGGAGACACAGAATCTGAAACAGGCTCCAGGCTCTGAGCTGTCAGCACAGAGCCCGACGCGGGGCTTGAACTCACAACTGTGAGATCATGACCTGAGCCGAAGTCGGATGCCCAACCGACCAAGCCACCCAGGCGCCCCAGGTTTTCCCTTTAGAAAAAACTGTTTGCGGTATAGAGATGAATTACAGGGAGCAGACCAAATTGCAGGGCGAGCAGACCAGACTCATCCAGACTAAAGGTGTCTGAACTGAGTGATGGTGGTAATGAAAAGGAGTGCATGGCCTTGAGAGATAATAGAGACTAAATGATCAGCATGTGTTTGCTTGGAACTGGGCTATGAGGAAGGGGAAGAAGAAAGGTTCATGTGCAGGTTTTGGACTTTTGAGGTTAGGTGACTGGCTGCACCAGTCAACAAGTTGGAGCAGTATTGAGGAGGAGATGAGCTCAGTTTTGGACATGCTGAGTTTGAAGAGTATGTGAGATAGCCAAAGGGAAATGTCAAGTAGGAACTTGCCTGTATTGTTCTACAGGACACAGGAGACAAATCTCAGCTGGATAGAGGTTTGGACAGGTGGGTGCAATGAAATTACCATTGGGGAAGGGAGTTGAAATTGTTGGCAAGAGAATGGCTGAAGTGATAAGAAGCTATACTATTTATCTGTAAAACCAGGATAATAATTTATCTGTAGTAATACATTAGGAGACAGTCAGGCTGGAGGCTTGGCAAACTCTGTCACATAAACATATAGATGTTATCAGAGCAAAGGATACATGCTAAGCAAAGGATTTTCAAGTATCTCACCCAAGATCTGTGAGGTGAGTGTAGCTTCTCAGGTTTCCTTAGCTCTTCACAGAACAACTGCCTACGTTGATGGTGGTCATGTTTCACTTCACCAGGATGAGGTCCTACCAGGTTGCAGGAAGCCCTGCATAGGGGCTTACCAAGTCTCTTATATTCTGAAATATGTCACACCCAGACTTCAGTATAATTACTTTATAAGGCTGAGGAAACCTCGTTTTACAAACCTGTATCTAGTCGGATAGGTTCCAGGTACAGTTCCTCACTAAGCCACCAGTGCCATCTTGCCACGTTGTCCTAGATTTTAGAATGATGGCTAGGCGTCTAGTGTGTGCAGTTGCACTGTAATATAATGAGCAGTGTCTACATATTCAGTTCAAGAACTTGAATGAATGGGCTTAGCATGGAGGGCTTGACTGAGGCCCTCAACATCTAGTTCACAGAGTAGCCCTGAGAATTAAATGATGGGAAGGCAAGGAGATGCTTAGGACTCAAAAAAGTCACTACTCTTGTAAATTGCTCTTACTTACTTATTGCTATTACTACTGCTGTGGCAACTATTATTGGAAAGGAAGTGACGACAAGAGGGGCTGACATTGGGAGACAGAGGAGGGTGTGTGGAAGTCATGACGAGTTTGAATAATAGAATGGTAGTATCTGAATGAGAGAGGCAGAAGGTTGCAGTGAGTGGAGTGTTTGAATTCAAGCTTTATGAGAGGGAAGGGTTCCAAGTAATGGTAAGACTATAGCAATCTCCGGTGGACGTGGGAGTATGAGATATGAGAGGTGGGAGAGGGACATGTGAGATGAAGGTTATTAGCACTAAGAAGGTCAAAGAAACCAGGGGCTGGGGAGTCCAGTAGGTCATCCATGGGATTGTGGAGCTCTCCCGGGATGACAGTGTGACTTGTATTAGAGGAGATAAGTGTAAGTGCTAACATCTTTGATATAAGAAGGAAACACCTGAGCTATGTTGGTAGGCTCCCCATGCCTGACAGTGTCTCTGGATCATGTGGTTTTAGCAGAGCTATTATGCACACTACTTATATCCTTGGCAGAGTTCTCGCTATCCTCTAACTTCAGGACGTGACTCAATTGGGCTGATTTCCAGAGAGCTGCTGCGATAGTGTAGGGCCTGAGCTGGCTGGCTGGAACACATCCGATGTGCTGCACCCGTTCTTCCAGTCCCCGTCAAACTGCCCTGCTTCCAGGAAGAAAGACCCCTTAGAGCTACTTGCCTGAACATCACGAGATCTGTTCTCATTCTAATTTAGAATGCAGGGGCTTGTGTGATGACTCATACATTTGAAAAGCCCAAATTAAGTAGTGGTGATCTCAACCATGATTCACTGATGAAAACTGGAAAGTGATTCATCTCCTTTATGTGCTTGTCCTTGGGAGTCACAAGGCTTAAAGGTCTTTCTTCTGGAGAACACACAGCACTCAAGGAAAGACACTGGGCCCTCCTGTGGTGGTATTTTAGTAATGACACGGAGTCATTCACTACATTTTCTTACAAGTCCATTTGTTTTGGTTCATTTTATTCCCATCTCTAATCTGTAAGATGTTCTTGAGCTGTGGTGACTCATTGCTAATAAATTAGGGAAGGCAATGATGCTTTTAGGCCAAAGGTGGGGGGTCCATTTAATAAATCATTGGTGCAGTCACAACTTGGAAATGTGGAGAGACCGTTGTATCTTATGTGTTATCTATTTGTTATCAAGGGGTAACATTTTTTTTTTCTTAGAAGAATAACTGGGCTTAAATAAATTTATAAGATCTTAAGAGAAAATATTAATAAAAATACTTAAAAGTAAAAATGACTTCTATCATAACAAATAAACCAAGAGATTAATCACTCTTATGTACCAGAAATAGCATTTTATGGAATTAAAGTTAATACCCAAAAGATCCATCTGAAAAAGAAAAGACCATATAATTTGACCACAGTAAATAATTATTTGTGCACCTACTATGTGCCCAATCACTGTGCTAAGACTAGGTAGGAACTCTTCCTATGTGCTTCCTCAGCACCTTGTACTAACACTCACTGTAGCTTTTGTAAATGATCAATTCTGATGCCATTTGATACACCTGTGATTTCCACCCAGGTCTGTGAATGCTTATAGATAAAATTTTTACTGGATTATTCTGTGCCAGGCACTGGGTCTAAGTATTGAATATGTATTAACTTATTTAATCTTTGCAGCAACACTAGGAAGTAAATAGGTGTTATTATACCTATTTAAAAAATTTTTTTTAATGTTTATTTACTTTTGAGAGAGAGAGAGAGAGAGAGACAGAGCGTGAGTGGTGAGAGGCAGAGAGAGAGGGAGACACAGAATCTGAAGCAGGCTCCAGGCTCTGAGCTGTCAGTACAGAGCCTGACGTGGGGCTTGAACCTACGAACTGTGAGATCATGACCTGAGCGAAGTTGGGCACTTAACCAACTGAGCCACCCAGGTGCCCCTATTATCCCTATTTTTATATACAAATAAATTGAAACACAGAGACATCAAATTGTTGCTGTGGTCACCCAGCATAAGATAGGGGGAGCCAGGGTTCAAACCCAGGTAGAATTGCTGGAGTCCATGTTCTTCATCACTCTCCTCTGTGCCTCTCTCTAAGTCTTTTTCTTGCCCATCGTCACATCCTTGGGTGTACTGAGTGTCATGTCTGGCCACTCAGTTTCATGTTTGCCCCACTTTGGACTATTCTCTACACAGCTACCAGAATAATGTTTTAAAACCATTAGATCAAGCTACTATCTTCGTCAAAACCCCAAGTGACTCCCCATCTCACTTAGAAAAAAATCCAAACTCCTACAAGGTCCTACATAATCTGGCTACTGCCTACACAACCTCATGTTTACCATTTCCAGCCTTGCTCACTCTCTTCCACCTACATTATTCTTTTTGCTGCCCCTGGAATACAGTGATACCTTCCTGCCTTGGGAGCTGGAACATTGCTCTTCTCTCTGCCGGTGGCTTTTTCTTTCTTCATTGATATCTCTTCTCAAGTATCATCTTCTTGAAGGGGCTTTTTACGACCCTCCTACCTATTATAGCCCACCCATTTTCAGCCACTGACTTGCTCTTACCCCACTTTATAGCACTTAACCATTAGCTCAAATTTTTTTTAATGCGCTCTTTTTTTTTTTAAGTTTATTTATTCTGAGAAAGGGGGGGGGCAGGGGCAGAAAGAGAGGAGACAGAGAATCCCAAGCAGGCTCTGCGCTGACCACATGGAGCACAACACAGAGCTCAAATTCATGAACCATGAGATCATGACCTGAGCCGAAATCAAGAATGGGATATAGAAGAACCATCCTTTCCCCTACCCTCATGTGCTACCTGGACTCTGTGGTACTTGGAGTTTGAGAAAATAGCCTTGAGGGGGCTGAGGGGAAGACAAATTCTCATAGGGGATTCCAAGTTTCTGGTAAGACTAGGAAGGCAGAGGAACATTGTTTAACTAGGTTGGGAATATAAAAAGGATTGTTGGAGGAACTCGAGAATTCTGCAGAGGCCTGAGAAGTAGGACAGCTATGGGAAGAAGAATCACAAGTGAGGAAGGAGTGTAGGATAGTATGGAAAAGATAGCATGTAAGGGAATAGTGGATTAAAGAAGCTTGTGTTTTGGCTGATTACCAAAGACAGCAGAGATGAGGGGCACAGTTACATTGACTGTTCTTGAGGACTTATTGTTAATCTGCAACTATCTCCTGCAATGTTAATTCATTCTACAGGTATTCATTGAGGATTTTCCAGTCACATTCTAGTCAATGTGAATACACAGGAGAGTAAAATGGCTCTGGCCCCTTTTCTGGTGTATGCTATAGTCTAGCAGAACAGATGGGTTTAAACATAGATATTTATATAATGGCAAATGTAATAGACCCAATGAAGAAAATATGTAGATATAGTGAGAATTTATAATTAAGAAATCTACTTTAATCTACAGATTCAGGGAAATCTATTCCTAAAAGATGAGCAATAATAAACCAGATTATAAGTGTAGACAAGCACAAAGTCTTTGAGGCAAGAAGGAGGAGGTGCCTGGCACTGTATTATATACATAGTGTTCTCTAAAATGTAGCACTAGGTAAAGCATTAGTATTCTGTTATGTATTATAACATGGAAAAGTGTTTTGTGTCATATGTGGAATTAGGTTAAGTCCCTAGTGCAAACATTTAAAGTGATTTCAAGTGCTGTTGTCATTTATACATTTTCAATAATTTGACTTTGACATTTTCCTTCAACACCATAGGTCTATCTTTCTGACTGATACAGAAAATTTAAAGAATTATTTAACTTTTAATTGAATTTAATCAGCAATCTACTGCCTGCAAAATATTGCAGAAAACACAAGGATAGTCAATGAGCTCAATTATTAAGAATGCAATATACAAAAATAATAAGAGGGGGAGGCTGGGTGGCTCAGTCAGTTAAGCGTCAGTCTGACTTCAGCTCAGGTCATGATCTCACAGCTCACGAATTCGAGCCCTGCGCTGGGCTCTGTGCTGACAGCTCAGAGCCTGGAGCCTGCTTCACATTCTGTGTCTTCCTTTCTCTCTGTCCCTTCCCACTTGTGCTGTCTCTCTGTCTCTGTCTCTCTCTCTCAAAAATAAATAAACATTAAAAAATTTAAAAAAAAATAAGAGAAGACTGATAATACAATATAACAATATAATAGGTGTTACAAAAGAGTAACATCTATAAATGAGAGGTATAAACAAGAGGTACTCTGGAGTTACAGGATGGTGATAAAAGTGTCTCCTGGAGTTGTCTGAGAATGCTTTATAATGGATTTGGAGCTGAGATAGCCTTTGAAATATCTCTGAAGAGAGTCCATGGCCAGATATTTTGATTTTGAAGTAAACTTTTTAAAAAAATTTTTATGTATTTTTGAGAGAGCAAGAGAGTCGGGGAGGGACAGAGAGAGAGAGAGAGAGAGAGAGAGAGAGACAGAGAGAGAGAGAGAGAGAGAGACAGAGAGACAGAGGATCCCAAGAGAGCTCTGCGCTGAGAGTGGAGAGCCTGGCATGGGGCTCGAACCCATGAGCTGTGAGATCATGACCTAAGTTGAAGTCAGATGCCTAACTGACAGAGCCACCCAGGCACCCCTAAAGTAAACTCCTTAGAGTTTGTATTAGTTAAGATAATTTCATTTGCAAAAAACCCCAGAAAATATAACCCAAAGTGGCTTAAGTGAGAAAGGAAATGTATTGGCTCACAAAATGAAAAATTCCACTGGTAATGTAGACAACAAGCATTTGATCAAGGACCTGGTTATATTTCTCTTCTATTTTGGTTTTAGTCTTCGTTCTCAGGCTGTTTGCCTGGATGGTTGCTAGATGACCATTTCCTGTAACCAGGGCTACATGCCTTTTTGTTCACATCAGAGCGAGAGCAAGTCTCTTCCACAAGGGTCTTGAGCTTTGCTCTAACAAGGTCATCTTATGTCATAGCACTATGGCCACAGAGATATTATTATTATTACTAGTAGTATTAGTAATACTATTATTATTATTATTATTATTATTATTATTATTATTATTACTTTCAGTGGACTCCACACCCAATGTAAGGCTGGAACTCACAACCCTGAGATCAAGAGTCAGATGCTTTACTGACTGAGCCACCCAGGCATCCCAGCCATGGAGATATTCTATAACTGGTTGTCTCAGATATGGGTCACATCCTCATTCCTGTACTAAACAGCAAGGCAAGGAAGATTAAAAATTATATATTAAAAATCATGGAAGCTAGTTGACTATGTGACAAGTTCATTGCAAAATGACCTATAATTTCAACCAATAGCAGTCTACAAACCAGTAATTTTGAGATTGGCTATTTGTCCAGGCTTTTGCTATTTTTGTTATTCTCAGATTTAGTTCTATTCAACAGATATGTATTTAGTGTCCATCATGGCATTGTGCTAGGTGCTGGAGGATATGATATCAAAATGAATCAGCTTTTATCCCTACCTAAAAGAGGTGTATAGTATGGGTAGGGGAGAGCAATTAATGTAAGAGTAATGATCATGGGGAGCAGAGAGTGCTGTGAGGGCAAAGAGAGGAGCCACCCAGGTCAGGCGCTGGACTATTCTCAGAAGGAAGACCCAGGATTAGAATAAAAAGTTTGAGCATGTGTAGTAGATTTTCCTGCTCATTATTAGTATGGCTTTTCTCCTTAAAATAGAAGCAAAAAGCATGTGGATATATTAAAATAATTTTTAATGTTTATTTTTGAGAGAGACAGAGTGCGAACAGGGGAAGGGAAGAGAGAGAGGGAGAGAGAGAGGGAGACAGAATTTGAAGCAGGCTCCAGGCTCTGAGCTGTCAGCACAGAGCCAGACATGAAGCTCAAACCCATGGACTCACAAGATCATGACCTGAGCTGAAGTTAGACGCTTAATGGACTGAGCCACCCCAGTGCCCTCGGATATATTAAAGATTCAACTAACAAAATATTCTTGTCTTGAAACAATTTCTGATTCAGAAATAGCTTTAGTTTTAGTTAGAGATAGCTACCCAGTTTCTTCTGTTTCCCTAAACAAAATGTGTCATTATTTCCAGTGTTTTGGTATGATAAGCAATGCTTCAATATACAAATTTCTTGCAGAAATAGGGTGAATATTTTTGGAGAATAGACTTCTGGAAGTGGAAGGACTGGGTTCATTCATGTATGTGCATTTCACATTTTATTAGAAAGAAGTGCTTCACAAAAAATGGATATGCAAATGACCAATTATGCATATGAAATGGTGCTTAACATCATTACCTACCTGGGAAATGCAAATTAAAGCCACAAGGAGATACCATCACATCCTCATGAGAATGGTTGAAATTAAAAGACTGGCAATAACAAATGTTGGGAAGCATATGGTGCAAGTGGAACTCTCATATCTTGTTTGTGAGAATATAAATTAATACAACACTTTGGAAAATGGTTTGGGAATATCCATTAAAGCTAAAGATCTTCCACCTCTATGACACAGCAATCATGCAGCAATGAGGATATATGCCCACCAAAAGACATATGCAAGAACATTCACAATAGCTTTATTCCTATCAACCTTGAATTAGAAATAATCTAAATGTTTATCACCTGGAAATTGACAAAGAATTTGAACTACTGATACACTCAGCTATATGGATGAATTTTTCAGACATGTATTTGAAAGAAATCAGACACAAATGAATACTAAATATATGATTTCTTTTACATGAAATTCAAGAATAGGTGAAACTAATCTGTGATGACAGGAATTACCATATCTTAATGCTGGTGGTAATTATGTGATATTATACATGTGTAAAAAATCAGTGAATTGCATAAGTAATATTAGTGCACTTTATATGCTTGAGAGCATATATATCTCCATGAAAAATAAAGTAAAAGAAAAAAACCAAATTTTACTAGTTTGTGACTGTCCACCAAAATATTGTACAAATACACACCCCATCGTTAGTAAAGAAGAGTGCCAACTTCTTCCCATCTTCACCAACACTGAACATTTTTAGTTCTTTTTTTTTCTAAACTTCCAAGTGAAGAACAACCCCTACTGGTATATTAATTATGATTTTTGTATTATTACCATTATTAAAAATCATTTCCATATTTTTATTAGACATCTTTACTTTTTTAATCCTATGAAGTATATGTTATATTTTTGCCAGTTTATCTATTAGTTAATTTTGGTTGTTATTCATTGATTCATAGGGGCTTTTTATATATTTGGGATATTAACTGCTGGTTTGTTATATTCTACAAATATTTTCTATCATACTATGTGGATTTTAACTCGTTTGTAGTGTTTTTCTTCTATGGAAGTGTTGCTTTTTACACACTCAAATCTTTGTCCTTTTTCTGGTCATTGACTTCTAGAGTTTGTCATATGTAAGAAAGCCCCTATTCCATTTTTGTTTTTTTTTTTGGGAGATAGAAATCTGACATCATTTTTTTCTCAAGAGATAAGAACTTTTCCCACTGATTTGAAATACCACTTTTATATTAACCTATCATACATGCATGGATCTATCTCTGGACCAACTATTTAGCTCCCCTATTCATTTGTTTATCAATCATTGAATACTACACAGTTTTAATTACTATGGATTTGTTGTATGTTTTGATATCTGATAGGACAAGTACTCTCCTTCCTGCAGAGTGTGATGGGGGGCTCAATCTCACGATCATGACCTAGCCAAGATCAAGAGTTGGACGTTTAACCAGTTGAGCCACTCAGGCACCCCTCTTTCAACATTCTTTATTGTATTTCCTAGCACAGTCAGGCAATATTAACTACTAATGGTAATAGTAATCCTGACTTAGATTTTATTAGAATGCTTCTACAGTTAATATATCCTGCTAGTTTGTAATAGATGACTTTTATTAAGTTAAAGATGTTTCCACATATTGTTGATTTACTAGGAGTTTTCATTACAGTTACTTTAATGTTTAATTATTTTTGAGAGAGGGAGAGACAGAGTATGAGCAGGGGAGGAACAGAGAGAGAGGGAGACACAGATTCCGAAGCAGGCTCCAGGCTGTGAGCTGTCAGCACAGAGCCTGATGCAGGGTCTCGAACTCATGAGCTGTGAAATCATGACCTGAGTTGAAGTCAGTCTACCAGCTGAGCCACCCGGGTGCCGCTCATTACAGTTGCTTTAAAATGTATATAAATACAGGGGCACCTGGGTGGCTCAGTCAGTTAAGCATCACTCGGACTCTTGATTTTGGCTCGTCATGATCCCAGGGTCTTGGGATCAAGCCTTGCATAGGGATCCATGCTGAGTGTGGAGCCTGGTTGGGATTCTCTTTATCTCCCTCTATCCCTTTCCCCTGCTGTGCGCTCTCTCTCTCTTCCAAAAGAATGTATTTGAGTACATTTAATTTTGAGATTATTTTAAACAAAGGAAAAATGTAAGTTACTAATCACTTTTCTTTAAATTTATGACTGATCCCATTTTTAAAACCTCTATTTTAGTAATATGTTAAAAGTATTTTAATATTTTAAAATTTAGAATATAATTTTATAGCTTATAGTTTTAGAGTGCTGAGTCAAAAGTTTGAAGATGTATAAGACATGATTAATAGTATGTGTTTCAACTTGTGATATTTTAAATTTTTTTATGTTAGAGAAAGAGAGAGAGCACAAGTGGGGGAGAAGGGTGGAGGGAGGGAGGGAGGGAGGGAGAGAGAGAGAGAGAGAGAGAGAGAGAGAGAGAATCCCTAGCAGGCTCCATACTCAGTGAGGAACCTGATGTGGGCCTTGATCCCATGACTCTGAACTGATATCAAGAATTGATGCTCAACTTACTGAGCCACCCAGGTGCATTCAAATTGTAAATTTTTTAATAGAAATTGATTTTTATTTTATAAGTCTTTAGTGAAGTCTTCTGTGGAACTTATTAGTTTATGTCTGATTCTCTTCTCAGGCAGACATTTTTCCAGATGAGAAGTATAGTGGTAGGATGATATACAACATAACATCATAATCTTCAATAAAAATCCCATAGGAAACTTCCAAATTAAAAGTTTTTTTATGTAGGATTTAGAAAATGATATTTTTAATAATCTAATGTATTGCATTCCATTTATAGAACTGTTACCTAAAAATAAATTTAAATGTCTGAATTTTTTTCTTTCCTTTGAAAACGTACATATTTTTCTTAAAGAAGTATCACAGTAACTTTGAAAACAAAATCAAAATTCAAATAAAGGGAAAACAATGACACATAATACTGACAAAACATCACTATTATTCTGACACATTTCTTTCTGGTCTTCTCTTCATATACTTATGTGTACATATTTATAATCAGAATATGCATGTGGTCTTTGTAAATTGTATGCTATACTTTACATCAGTATCATCTGCATTTTCCTAAGTTGCTAGGTTATCTTCATAGTCATTATCAATGGCTGCATAACATTAAATTTTTATAAATGTATTATAATTTTCTCAATCATTTCTTTTATTGAAAATTTAGGTTATCACTAATATTCTACTATAATAAACTTATTTGGTAATTTTTTTTAATGTTTATTTATTTTTGAGAGACAGAGTGCAGGCAGGGGAGGAGCAGAAAGAGAGAGAGAGAGGGAGACACAGAGTATGAAGCAGGCTCCGAGCTCTGGGCTGTCAGTACAGAGTCCAATGTGGGGCTCGAACCCATGAACCATGAGATCATGACCTGAGCTGAAGTCCTACGCTTAACTGACTGAACCACCCAGGTGCCCCTCATATGGCAAAATTTTTAAAGACTAGATTACTTAACAGTGGAATTACTGAATAAAAGGGTTATTAATTTTCTTATTTCTCTTGATACATTTTTGCAAATTATTCCCAGAAGGAAATACAGAACCTGCTTGGGATTCTCCTTCCTCTTCTTTCTCTGTCCCTCTCCTGCTCACATGCCTGCTCACTCGCTTTCGCTCTCTCTCTCTCAAAATAAATGAATATTGAAATAAAAAAAACTGATCCTTCTTCAAAATGCTCAGATTATAATTGCTCAGTCTTCACAAGAATAGCCTTTGAAAAGTTGATACCTGCTGTCAACTTATTTTAATGAAGGGTATGCCTATTTATAATTCTTCCAGAAATATAGGAGAGGACCAGTTTCATTACATTCTTGCCAGCATTGGGAATTATCATGTTTTTAGAAGTTTTATATTACTGTTTCATAAGATGAATCTTTGGACCTTGACCTAGAAGGTAAATATGACAATATAATCTTAAGACCAGGCAAACAATATATTTTGTTTGTTTCTCTCATTCACTTTAGCAGTTGTATATGGTTTTTGTGTAGCAGGAGCTGCTTTCATTTCTAGCCTGACTGAGGAATGTAGAATTGTAAACAAAATTGTTCCTATCAGGGCCAGCTTTAGTAATAGCTGCTACAAAAGAAGATAACTCTTTGGAAGAACTGGGAGGAGCCATTCTGTATTCCTGGTAGGAAAGGAGATGAAAAACAGCTTAGTTGCTCTCAAAAGGTGGTATTCAAAACCCAGGGTAAATTGCAGGCTATTCTTGTGGACACTGAGCAATTGTAATCTTAGCATTATGAAGAAGGATCAGGGTTTTTTAATGTTCATTTATTTATTTTGAAAGAGGGAGAAAGAGAATCCCAAGCAGGTTCTGTGCTGTCAGTTCAGAGCCCTGGGCGGGGCAGGATCCCAGAAGCTGTGGGATCATGACTTCAGCCAAAATCAAGAGTCAGGCACTCAACCAGCTGAGCCACCCAGGCATTGTGCAATGGCCATAACTTGGGTGATCACCCTGGCTTAGGGATGTGACCCTGAGCATCTCAAACAAAATCCAGGAGATTGAAATCATACAAAGAACAGACCAATGGTCTAAGCAGTCGTTCCAAGATGTTAGAAAAATGCCAACAAACTGAAATCACAATAAGCCAGAGAAAGAAAATAAATAATAAAAGCAGAAAATACTGAAATGGGAAACAAGTATATAATTAAAAAATCAATAGAGTAAAAATATAGTCTCTTTGAAAAAATAATAATATTGTTAAATATCAGGTATTAGTTGTCAAGGCAAAAGGTGAGATGCTATAAAAAAATGAGAAAGCATGAAAAGGGGGATATTAAAAAGATCACAGAGATGCATTATGAACAAATTCATGTCAGTAAATTTGAAAATTTTAATACAATAGACAAATTCCTAGGAAAATAAAACTTACCAAAAGTAATGGAAGAAATACAAAATCAAGGAATTCTATAAATGGCAAAGAAATTTTTAACCTTTCTGTAGAGGAAACTTCAAGTTCAAATAACATCACCAATGAGTTTTTCAAAATATGTAAAGGAAGAAATAATGCATGTCACACAAGCTTTTCTAGAATATGGAGGAAAAAAGAACACTTCCCAACTTTTTTTAGGTAAGATTTGTATAACTTTAATAACAAAACCTGACAAGAGCTTGATAAACAAACAAACAAACAAACAAACACCCCTTAAGTCAATCTTTTTTATTGATCTAGATATAAAAATCCTAAATAAAATATTGTGACACCAAATCCAGGGATTTATAAAAAGAATAGTAAAACCAGCCAATAATGCAATATTCGAAATATTTCCAATAATGAGTTTATTTCCAATAATGCAAATTTGTGCAATCAATGGAATTCATCACATCAACATAATATAGAAGATACATCATAGGTTGATAGACACAGAAAAATCATTTGATAACAGTCAATTTCCATTTATAATAAAAACTCTCAGGAAACCTGAAATAGAAGGGAACATCCTTAAGCTGATAAAGAGTATTTACCAAAACAAACAAACAAAAGAAAATCCTGTTGAAAGCCACCACTCTGAGGCTGTAAATAAGAATGTTTCATATTACTTTAGCCTTATACTGGTGGTTCTATCCAGCATAATAAAGCAAGAAAAGGGGCACCTGGGTGGCTTAGTTGGTTAAGCATCCAACTTCGGCTCAGGTCATGATCTCTCAGTTTGTGGGTTCAAGCTCTATGTCAGGCTCTGTGCTGACAGCTCAGAGCCTAGAGCTTGCTACGGATTCTGTCTCCTTCTCTCGTTGCCCCTCCCCCATTCACATTCTGTCTCTCAAAAATGAATAAACATTAAAATATTAAAAAAAATAAGCAAGAAAAAATATAAAGATTGGAAAGAAAGAAATAGGTTGTTTTTAAAAAGTATTTTAAGGCAGTTTATTAAGTTATTTTAAATAAGGAATAATTAAAATTAAAAGAAATAAAAAGAAGATGGCAGAGAGGTAGGGTAGGAACATAAAATAGAATGAGCAATGAGTCCATAATAGACGTTTACCACAACATCTTAAATATTTCCAATAACTGAGACACAAACCTGATTCTAACCTTTCTAACAACGAGCAGCAAAAGGAATTCAAATTAATTTTACAAGTCACATAAGTTAAAAACAGTCCAGTTGTGGGGCGCCTGGGTGGCTCAGTCAGTTAAGCGTCTAACTTCATTCAACTCAGATCACGATCTTACAGTTTGAGCCCTGGGTTGGGCTCTGTACTGACAGCTCAGAGACTGGAGCCTGCTTCAGATTCTGTGTCTCCCTCTCTATCTGCCCCTCCCCCACTCATTCTCTGTCTCTTTCTGTCTCTCAAAAATTAATAAATATTAAAAAAAGTCCAGCTGTTCAAGAGAAACACAATTCTTTCATTTATTTTTAAATGTTTTATTTATTTATTTGTTTGTTTGTTTGTTTGTTTATTTATTAAATTTATTTTTGAGAGAAAGAAAGAGCATGAGTAGGGAGGGGCAGAGAGAGAGGAAGACACAGAATCCAAAGCAGGCTCCAGGCTCTGAGCTGTCAGCACAGAACCCAATGCAGGGCCCAACCCACAAATCGTGAGATAATGACCTGAGCCAAAGTTGGATGCTTAACCAAATGAGCCACCCAGGCACCCCAAGAGAAACACAATTCTTTCTTATGCCAAGATCAGGTAGGATTTTTTTCTTGATGTAAAATATGTACACAATATGTACTGTGTATATGAGAATGTAATTATTTTCTAATCTACAGGCTTAAATTTTTATCTATAATTTGATGTCTTGAATTGTAGTTTTTCCTGTTCACCTTAATTTTGTTGCATTTAGAGTTAGTGGTGGTATTGACTATTTTGCACCTATTGAAGAGGAAGCCTACAACTAGTTTAAAATATTTTTCTTACATTAAATTATGGATATCTACCAGAAGATCCTGTGGAATGTGATGATTGTTTATATAGCCCCAAAGAGCTAAATGGACTGGTATGTCAAAATTTTGAGTCTTATCTAGATCTTAAATTGGTAAGGGAAAAAGAGTAAACTTATTTCTAGATGATTGCTTGGACAAGTGAGTAATCATTTTCACTAAAAATTATGGTGCATTTATTCCAAGCATTTAGATTAGTTTTAAAATGTGGCACCAAAAGTTAAAGCTTAGTGATAGTGAATAATTATCCCTTTTATAAATTTTTTTATTTTATTTTTTATTTTTTTTAATTTTTTTTTCAACGTTTTTTATTTATTTTTGGGAGAGAGAGCATGAACGGGGGAGGGGCAGAGAGAGAGGGAGACACAGAATCGGAAACAGGCTCCAGGCTCCGAGCCATCAGCCCAGAGCCCGACGCGGGGCTCGAACTCACGGACCGCGAGATCGTGACCTGGCCGAAGTCCAACGCTTAACCGACTGCGCCACCCAGGCGCCCCGCGGTAGTTTTTTTTTAATTGAGTTTTTGGTATTGAAAGTTTACTGCTAATTGAGACATTTATTACTCTCAAATTTAAGTTGTATTATTTGAGTTAGTGCCTTACGTTTACATCCTTCTCCTCAATTTACCAAAGATGTTTATATGTGTTATCTTATATGTCTTACAACAGTCTTTGAGGGCTGATAGGGCAGATATAATTCTTCCAACTTTGTGGACAAACTTCATATCAGAGCATTTTGTGTGACTCATTTCAGATTACATAGCTTATAAGAAGCAAAATAGGGCTAGTACCCAGGGCTCCTGACCCTTACTCCTTTACAGTCTGCTGCCTAATTAACCTCATGGGAAGATGAAATCATTGGTAGGTTTTGCAGATGTAGACATTAAGATGATTCCATTGCAGTTTCTTCTGCACCTTCTTCATTTGTTGAAGAATCAACAATGAGTTTCCACATCCTATCAGATCAAACCCCAAATCCTAACCCAAGGCCCTCTGAATGTGTCTAACTAAACATATCTACTACTTTTCCCTGTCATGAACTCCATTTGTGCTTGTCGATATCCTTAAGAGGATACGGAGACTGGGTTTCTTTCTTATAAAAATGCCAATTAAAAATTCAGCTCCTCAAACACTAGCTACACTCAAAGCTCTTGTCACCAGTGACATAATCATATGAAATTATTGACAGTCAAAATTTCAAACCAATAAAGGATAATCTTCCCTCAGATGGTCATATATTCCTGGAAATTTCTGTGTATATTAAAATCAAGAAAAAATATACTAGACTTCTTATAAGATTGAGTTATGTTCTGGTCTCTAACGTCATTAATGAGTTTTTAACTCACCTAAGTGTCAAGATTTTGATTGTGAAGAGTACAGAGTTATTCTTCTTTGATGAAATTGTCCCTTAAATTGCTAGAAAACTGGATTGGCTTAAATGTCATCAGTGTGTCCCCTTTTCCATCTTCATGATGACCCAGTTGTGTCTCACATATTTCCATAATCCCGCTGGGGTTGTTTCACCCCCATGGGGACTACCTGCTCTAAAGTATTTGGGGCTCATATTTCATGGGAGGTTAGACATTGACTGGTTCTAGTGAAAAATGTAACAGTTCTGGAATGGTTCTACCATGAAGGCTATAGCTGTAACCACGATGAGAAAGGGCTAATATCATACTGATAGTCAATTTGCTTCTTAGGATGTTTAAACCTTAACCTTTTATTTTCTTAGATGCTATTGCTAGTATTCTAACACCACTTGCTTAGGAACCAAGGGTTCCTTTAAGCATTGAAAATATACAGAAATATTTACTATTAGCAACTCTCATGACAAGAGAATAGCAGATAGAGACTGAGTCTATGTTTAGAGAAGGAAGTGGATAGGCCTTGTAAGTGGCTTACACAGTAGGCCCTTGGAAATAGTCAAGTGGATATTTAAGGTCAAGAAACTTATATTTGAAATTTTATGGAGATTTTTCTTCATAGATACAAGTAGCAATTTGGTCCTCATTCACTTGTTAATTTATTCACTCATTCAATGAATATTTAAGTCCTTATTAAGGACCGTGCACTGTGCTAGCTGCAGACACACAAAGATAAACAAAACACAGATCCTATTCTCAAAAAGTTTAAAATCTAGTGGAGAAGACAGAGAAACAATCATAAAACAGTAGGTAAGTGCTTTAGCAGAAAGGTGTATGGTACATGTGGGGACAAAGAAAAGACTCATCTAATAAGAGGTTGTGTGTTGTGTGTGTGTGTGTGTGTGTGTGTGTGTGTGTGTGGATGCCTTGTTGAGTAAGTCACAAATGACTTATTGGAGAAGTTGATGTTTTTGCTAAATTTTAAAGGATGAGTAGAAGTAATGAGGGAAATGCATAGGGAAATTTAGCTTCTGAGGCAAGGGGGGCAGCATGAGCAAAAGCAAAGAGGCAAGAGAAGACATGATCAATAAGGGAAACTATAAGAATTATAATGTCACTGAAGTTAAATTTTGGAAATGAAGTATGGAGGTAGGCTGTGAGTGAGATTCTGAATATTTGAAATTCTTGTACTTGATCCTCAATGCAGTGAGAAACCATGAAGAGTTTTAATTGTGGAATGACATAGCTAGACCTAACATTTCATTGTGTTATGAGAACAAAAGACCACTTGGAAGGGGATCAAGACTAGTGTGAAGTTAAAATATTTTAATTTGTTGCAAAGTAAATATGGACAAGGGTTTTGTACCAGAAGTTCAAGTGAAAAGAGTATCCACTTGTACATTGTTCTCTTACTTTCTTGAACGTAACCTGAATAAAAAATTAGTTGTTCATGACAATGTTCTCCGGCCCATAAATTTCAATCTTTCGGCTTCCTATCATGATTTCTTTTAGATCTGAAGCTTAGTTTTTGGTAAATAGGAAAAAGGGCTCATTATTGTAACTGTAACATTCTTTTAAAATTAAATCCTTATGGTAGTTTATAAATGATTTTGGCTTAGCCAAGCAAAAATGGAGAAAATGGCTTTATTTTTCCAAAATAGTACTTAGTCTTCTTAGAATCAAAGTGGTAATACACTTAAAAGAATCTTGAGTTTATATTTTAAAGTAATTACTTTTATTTGAAAATATACTTGATATTGAATATTGAAAATAATACTGATCTTGATATTGAAAATATTGAAAATAATACTTGATCTTGTTTGTCAGATGGGCCAATTTACATTTGTTGTTTATATCTTTGAAAATATCAATTTAACATTTGATAAGCACCAAAAAGAAAAGGTAGAATAATGTAGTGATTGATTAATACTTTGGCAATTTTCAATATTGGATGTGTTAATTCAAATTAATTTAAATGAAGTCACTTTGAGAATAAGACGGAGCTACGAAATTTCCTGCACCATCCCTGATTTAACTCTACTGAATCTCCATTCCACTATTGACCTGTCTAAAAATATTTTTTATTAGTATTCAAGATCCTTTTTATGAAAAAAACATATATTTTTATATATGTGTACACCCATTATACAGCACATGAATATATATGTACATATAAGCATATACTTACATGAAAGTATAAATAATTCATTGTGAATATAAAAATAACCCTGGGGTTCCTAGAGGGACTTCAGGCAATGATCTGGCACTGGGGCAGGCCTGCCTAGAGCCTGGGACAACCAGTGCCAGTTTAGAGGGTGGGTTTGCAGGTGCTGGCCTGACTCCTGAGGCTGGGGCAGCTGAGTTTCAACGTTATACTCAGTCTCTTTCCATCTTGTTCCTCCTCTAGGCCTAGCCTTTTGCCTAATCTGCAAGGTCAAAAGTGTCTCTGTACCATGCCCTCATTGGAGTTAGTATCAAAGAAGAAAGTGGTAGGGGAAGATATTATTTTCTTGATATTAAGGGCAAGATCTCACCTTATCTCATATTCTGCTCATGTCCCATCGTTCAGAAGTTAACAAAGCTAGAAGGGAAGCTGAGAATTGTTGTCATTACCTTAGGCAGCCATTTACCTCCACCATTTAGAGGGTCTGTTACTTTGGCAGAGATTCAGAGGCATACAGAAATTCATTATTATTATTTTTTTCTATCTTTATTGCGCCCTCTAGCTTTCCTTTGAATTTTTCTCATCTTTTAGCAGCGTTATAAAGTGCTCTTCATAAAAATCTCACATGTTTCTTATTACTTGTGTTTTACTCCATGGTACCTTTTGTGGTGAGTTTTTCATTTCTTGGCAGTTTTGTTGCACTTTTCACCTTTTTTTTCTTTCATTGATGTCATGCTAGTCTCCTCTTAGTATTCATTGTTATGGATTGAATTGTATCCCCTCACCCGATGTTTTGAAATCCTAACCCCAATACCTCTGAATGTGATCTTATTTGGAAATAGGGTTTTTACAAGGTGATTAGGTTAAAATAAGGTTATTAGAGTGGGTTCTAATTCAATGTGACTGGTATCCTTATAAAAGGGGAAATTTGGACACAGAAACAGACACACACAGAGGGAAGCTTATGTAAAGATATACAGGGAGAATGCCATCTGAAGACTGAGGATACGGGTCATGGTGTCAGAAGCCAAGAAATGCCTGGGGCCACCAGAAGCTAGGAAGATGCAAGGAAGGATTCCCTTTATAGGTTAGAGGGAGGCTGGCCCTGGTGATAGATATCTTGATTTCAGACTTCTGGTTTCCAGAACAGTGAGATAATAAATTTCTATTATTTTGAGCTACCCAGTTTGTGGTACTTTGTTATGGCAGTCCTAGTTGAGTTGGATTAATTACTGAGCTGGAATTTCCTGGGTCAGCAATTTTTGGGGGATTTATTTTTGTGTATTTGAGGAGGGTCGGCAGAGGGGCCAAAGCAACATGCCAGCTTCGTGCCCTAATGCTGCTCTTCTTTGCTGCTTCTTCAGAGACAGATAGCTTCCACAACTGTGGCTTGACTGTGTGTAGCCCTACCTTTTTAGCTGATTTTTATCAAATAAATCTTGGAGGCCTAAGGTTGCCAGCCCTTCTTACCTTAGTTTTTACCCTCATTTTTGCAAGCTTTGTGCTTGCCATGCAAGCCATGGTAATATTTTGAATACGAAGACCTCTTTCTATTCTGCTGCTTCTTTCACTTTTTCCCTGATGCCCCATCCCAATTGCTTTCGATAGCCTTATGCTTGTTTTGGAGCCTGAAAATATATTTATATATCTTATTTAAAATGAGTAGGTAGGAAGTTTGTTGTTGTTGTTGTTGCTGTTGTTGTTGTTCTCCTGTTGCTTTGCTATGGTTTACCTGAAAAGGAATGCACATTTACACAGCCTTGTTCATGAGGGAAGACTCGGCATGCACTTTCAACGCTGTTGGCAGTGGTAAGAACAGAGGTAGAAATTATTTAAGACTAAGGGGTGATTTTGTGTTTTTCTTTTACCAGACATCTGATTGGAATTGTAGCAAATAATGGTGGCATCTCGTACAGGGAGCAACTTTGTCAATTTGTGTAGTCACAGAAATATCCTGATTCTGTTTTTCCCAAACACACCCCACAGCATCATGTAGCAAGTCTTTCACAGGGATGTCACCTTGGACTTTTAAGCTGCTGTCGGAAAAGGCTTAGGTCTGGTTAGTTAATAGGCTTTCTGTATTTTCTATTTAAAACTTCAGCAAAATAAGTGTTTCTGATACTTTTTGACTTGGCACCCATAGAGTCTTTTAGCATACTTTCCTTCAACAAATATTTACTGAGTGGTTTCAGTGTACCTAGCTTTGTGGCTAGAATGGGAAATAAACAATGACCAGAGGAGACATTTCCATGCCCGTGTGAAGCTCAGTTTAATTTCTTTGAGAGGGAGTTATCAAAAGCAGAGGTAATATTTATATTTCGGTCTTTTTTTTATTAGCTCCATCAATAAAATCGTGTCTAAGTCATCTTGGTACTTAGTCTCTGAAAGAATTAGATATGTCCCTAACTAATAGTAAAAATAGCAAAAAATATATCGTGACACGGTTATATTCAATTTTTTATTTTTTTCTCTCTGAAGAATGTTCTTCATGCTTCAGGAAAGTTAAGATCACAAGATTTGGAACTGGATAGATTCAGATTCAAACCCTAGCCTTGTAAATGGGAAATTATTTAGCCTTTCTGAGTTTCAGTTTCTTCTGCTGGAAAATAAAAATAATAATGCCGACCTTTCTAGCTTGTTAGGAGGATGGAACATGCAAAATTATGCAAATCCCTTAGCATGGCACATAGGAAGAACAGTTTTATTATTGGTATAGTTATTTATGTCACTGGATTAAAGTTAATTATACATTACACATTCTAGGGATGGCTCCTAAGTGACCTCCTTTCTATGATACTCTATTATACAGAGATTTTTTTTAATGTTTATTTTTGAGAGAGAGAGAGAGGGCAACTGAGGGAGGGGCAAGGGAGAGGGGCAGAGAGAGAGGGAGACACAGAATCTGAAGCAGGCTCCAGGCTCTGAGCTGTCAGCACAGAACCCGACATGGGGGTCAATCTCACCAACCATGAGACCATGACCTGAGCCAAAGTCAGATGCTTAACCAACTGAGCCATCCAGGTGCCTATATAGAGATTTTTAAAAATTGTCTTCTCTAACCCATAGCCTTATTTAGTGCATTCTTTATTTTTGTTTTTGTTATTAATGATGATTTATTTTTGTTATTTTGTTATTAATGATGATTTTAAGTTTTGTTTTGTTTTACTTGTCTCCACTTCCTTTGCCTTTGACCCAGTGATACCCACAAAGATTTCTTAGAATAGGCCTTATAGAGTAATTCATTTTTAAAATCTATCCTCCTTGCAGGCAGAAGATCTTTCCAGAGGCTGAGAGCCCAGGCTTTTATGATGGCCACAGTTGCCCATGCAGTTGTACCCAAGTTAACTCTGGTCATTGGTGGTTGTTTTGGCAGCAAAAACTATGCTATGGTGTCGATGTGAGATATTTTGAATACTGGCTTCCACAAGATGAGTTTTATTGTTTTCCCGAGCACTCAACAGTACAGAAGCAATTCTAAATAGTGTCTTGATTCCATGAGCAGTCCAAGAAAGATGATAGAAATGCTAATTTCAACTTCTCTTCTGGTAGCAGGCTATGGTCCTGCACTCAGAACTACCTCTGCAATCAAAGGTATAAGTAGATACAGTTTTAATAACATCATTATCAGGGAAGACATGGGTGATGTCAAAGAAGCAAGGGCTACTGAGAGTCCTGTGCTCTGTTATAATTCTGGCTTTGTCAGTCAATAGGTGGACTTGAGGGAAGTCATTACATTTTATCATTTCTTTCATCATCTGAAATGTCAACTTATAGTGTGACTAAACTCATAGACTCTGGAGCCAGACTGCCTTTGTGCAAATCTTGTTTTTTGGTACTTACCAGCTGTTGGACAAATTCATTAACCTCTCACTGTCTCGAGTTTATTTGTAGTGAAGTAGTACTTTATTTAATCATGAACATATAATCATTAGGATCTAATTATTAGGATTAATGCATAGAAAAATGCATTGAGCATAGAAAGTGAGTACATAGAGAAAGTGAGTGAGTGAGTTAAGTAAGTAAGATTACTCCCATGTCAGACTGTCTTTGGTAGGGGTCAAGAAAGTGTCTGGTAAGACCATCATTGCAGCCATCATCAACAAAGCTCGAGAGTGTCAGTGTCCTTAACTAAGACTACTCTTCTATAGGACTCCTCATCTCTGTCAGTAGGGGCCAGGTGTGAGGCCCTGAACAGTTTTTGCTTTCTCTCCTAAACGTGCCTAACTTCTCAAGAACTTTGTGCTTTTGGTGCATCAGAAGTAATGTCATGATATCCTTTATCACTGTTCATGTACTCCCAGGTCTCTGTCCTACTCTAGACATTGCCTCTTCTGTCCTCATCTTTTCTAGCTCCATGTACTAAAACTCTAGAATTCTATGTGAATCATCAGTTAAATCCTCTTTATTATCAGTCTCATTTGTGAGGTTTCTCTTCTCCTTTTTCCGTAATCAAAACATGGCTCTACCCTTTTAACGCTGCATCTCTGCAGCCTTTTCAAGTGGTGAATGCTTCCTTTCCCAAGCACCTCATACATACCACGGAGCCTGGCATTTTCAGGCCATCTTCTCTTTCTCCTCCATAAAAAACACCCACCGGAATCTCCTGTTATCAGATTTTGCCATCCATTGTCCCTCCTAATGTAATCATTTTAGCGCTTCCCAGGTTGTTAACCTTTATTCCTTGAACATTTTATCTGTTAGATAACTCTTTTCCCACCCCAAATCACCCTTGCCATAATTTGGGGGGAAATTCAATATTTATTTAGATGATTGTACATTTGTTCTGGTATTGTAAATTGCTTAATCTCCTTCACCCTTCCTTGGTCATTCATTCTAATGTCCTATCCTTTACTGCAAACTCTCTATAATCTCAATTGCACACATTCTACTTTGCACCCACTATCTCCTATTTTCTCCTACTCCCAAAATGACTTGATTTTATGTGACCTCTCACCTTATGTCTGTGATCTTCCATCTTCCTGTCTTACTCTGCTTAAACTACATGACTATTCATTATAATAGTTTTTTGTATAGATACTAAACTTCCTAAACTTATCCAATGTATATGTGTTCTTTTCCCCATTTTTTTTCTGGTCTATTCAAGGACATTGTCCCAGAAGAGTTCCTTTCTTTCTACTGAATCATCATGTTTCCCTCTCTACCAGATCGTTCTTAGTATTTAAGTGTGCTATAATTTCTCTAATTAAAAAAATTTTTTTTGGATATAAGTCTGTCCCAACCACCCCCACTATTATCTCATTGACCCTTTGCAGAGAAACTTATTGAATGTATGTTATATGCTTTATATTTTCAATTGTCTCTTCATTATTTCTTGTAGCTATTCCAATAAAGTATCTTTTCCCAGAAGAGTGCAGAAACTGCTCTTAACAAAGTCTATTAATGACTCCCATATTGCTAAGTTTGATGAGAAGATGAGGTCAATTCTCAATCCTTTAACTTGACCTATTGCAGCATGTGACACCATTGATTACTCGTTTTAAAACACTTTGCTTCCAAAACACCCATATTGTTTGTTTTTTTCTCCATATTTCTGTCTACTCATTTTCTATTTTCTTAATCTCTTCTCATCTCTCTGACTTCTAAATGTTGGAGTGCCCCAGAGCTCAGTCTTTGAAACTCTTTCTTCTCATATCTCTGTCCCTTCCCTAGATGATCTCATTTAATTTCATGGCTTTAAATCATTTACGAAGTGATAACTATCAAATACATCTTCAGTCCTGAACTTCCCTCAACTCCAGAAATTTATAACCAGTGGCTTACTTGACATACCATGGGATCTCTATAGACATTTCAAATTTACCATGTCAAAAACTGTTCTTAGTATTTGTCACTAAACCTGCTTCCCATGCTGATATTTCCATTAATGATAATTCTATCCCTCCAGGTGATCAGGGCAAAGATTATGGTGTTACCTTGGATTCTTCACTCTCTCCCCTGAGCCTAGTCTGTCAGAAAGTTGTGTTGGCTCTATCTTCACAGTATATCCAATATTCCTCCACTTCTATCACCTTCATCACCACTTCTTCTTCATTACCATTACCACTTCTTTAGTCTAAACCTTCATCCTGTCTCCCTTGGGGTATTGCAGTAGCTTCTTAACAGCCCCCTTATTTTTAGCTCTGCTCTATTTCAGTCAAGTCTCAGAAGAGCTACTTAAGAGATGTTATTGAAATGTAAACCAGATCACCTTACACTTCTGTGTACAACTCTTCAATTACTTGCAATCCAAAAGTCCACATGATCTCACCAACCTCCTCCTAATCCTCAAGTCCTCTCTGCCTTCATCTTCATACTCCCCTAGTTCACTCCACTGCAGATTCTTCCCTCCAACGTGACTACAATTTTTACCTCCTTAAGACCTTTTCTAGCCATCATATCTAAAATTTTGATTCCCTCCAAGACAAAGAAAGTTTTTTGGTACCTTCCCAATATTTCATATACCTCTTCCTTCTTTATTATTTTCTTCTCAACACTAACCATTATTGAGCATACTTATTTTTACTTGCTGCTCATTATCTGCTTAACCCACTAGAAGGTAAGCCTAACCCACTTGAAGGTAAGCTCCATAAGGTCAGGGATATTTGTCTATTTTGTTTCACCACTGTCCTTGGAACAGAGTCTGGCACACAGTAGATAATCAGTAAATACTGAGGATGTTACTATCTAAGTCTGTATAGAACTAATTATCCCTAGGCTCTACCATCCTATACAGACTTTTCAAAGTTAGAAGAAACCACAAAGGTCATATAGTCCAGTCTTTCTGATCTGAGGGCACTGGAGACCAGAGAGGTGAAGAGGCTTGCTCACAGATTTATGGATAGCAACAGAGCCTTCCAAAGTGCTTGCATTACCTATCTTACAGTAAACTTTATCTTCAACATTTATGTTGAGTAAAGGCTTACTTATAACTTTAAGTAAACTCTAGGTATTATACTGTAATCTTAATTTACTAATGTTTTTCTTAAATGCTAAGTCTGTTAGCTGTAAGGGAACTTCCACTGAAGTCAGGAAAAAAAAAAAGTGTCCCCATTTGACTTGCCTCACACGTGACCCTAAACACATTTTTAGTTTGAGGGATTATGGTTCTGCCATTCAACTTGTAAGACCACAAAACTTTAATATCTTAGTGATTCTCTGTTACCAGGCTGTTTTTGTTATTGTGGTTTATATGTTTTGAGTATACCTATTATTTAAGGCTAACATAAAAATATTCAAAAGCACTGCTTTCTTGGAACAAAGCAAAATTTTTCTGTTGTTCTTCTTGGTAAGAGAGTTATTGTTTATAATGTTAATGTAAGTAGGTTTAATTAGTAAAGACTTTCTCACAAATAGATCTGTAAATAAATGGTACCTATTGTCTCAGAAATAATGGGTTCCTTTCACCAGGGAATTGAAAAAGAGATTATATAATCCTTACCTAAAATGTGGAAAAGAAGATTTATACTTCAGATAAAGGCTAGTTTGGATGACTTCTCAAGTCCTTTCAATTTCAAGATTATGTGATTCCAAAAGGATGTTAAGTATTATGCATTCTCTATTGTATGAAAAGTATAGTAAGAAATGGGCATAATTATGCATATAATTTTTAAATGTTAAGCTTTTGTTAAAGCTAGCTTTGAAGTCAAGTGAATAAAATTTCACCAATATTTCTAGTACTAATATTTCTAGGAATGTTATTAGAATATATACTACATATTCTATTATATATCATATACAAGTTCCTATCAGATATATTTTGGTAAATATTTTCTCCCATTCTATGGGTTGTCCTTTTACTTTCTTGATAGTATTCTTGAGGCACAAATGTAAAAAATATCTGTGAAGTCCAATTTATATTTTTCTGTTGTTCTTTATGCTTTTGGTATCACATCTAAGAAACTATTGCCTTATCCAAGGTTATAATTTACCCTTATGATTTCTTCTAAGGGGTTTTGGAGTTTGAGTATTTACATCTAGTTCTATGATCAATTTTGAGTTAATTTTTGTATATGTTGTGAAGTAAGGGTCCAGTTTCATTCTTTTATATGTGGATATCCAGTTTTCATAGCACCATTTGTTGAAAAAACAATTTTTTCTTCATTGAATTGTCTTGGTACCTTTGTTGAAAATCGTTTGACCAAATGTGAGGGTTGTTTTCTGAACTGTCTGTTTTGTTCCTTTGATCTGTATGTCTATCCTTATGCTAGTACCATACTGTCTTGATTACTGTGGTTTTGAAACGGGAGCAAATGAGCCCTTCACTTTGCTCTTTCTTTTCAAGATTGCTCTGGCTATTCTCGGTCTTTTACATTTCCATATGAATTTTAGGATCAGTTTGTTAATTTCTGATTAAAAGCAGCTGGAGTTTTGATATAGCTTGCATTGAATCTGTAGGGTAATTTGGATTATATTGCCATCTTAACAATATTAAACCTTCAAATCCAAGAACATGGGATGTTTTTCCATTTACTTAATTTGCTTCAACTGTATTTTGTAGTTTCTGTGTACGATTCTTAAGTTCACTTCTAAGTATTTAATTCTTTTTGATATTTTTGTAAATGGGTTTATTTTATTTTGGGTAGTGTATAGAAAGACAACCAATTTTTGTATATTGATCTCGTATCCTGCAACTTAGCGGAGCTGTTTATTAGTTCTAATAGTTTTTGATGTGAATTCTAGTAGTTTTTGATATGAAATTATGTTATCTGTGAATAGAGATGGTTTTAGTCTTTCTTTTGTATTTTCTTTTCCTTGCCTGATTGCTGCAGCTAAAAGCTCCAGTACAATGCTGAATAGTAGTGGGGAAAACAGGCATCCTTCTTTTGTTCCTGGTCTTGGGGCAGGGGAAAATTCAGTATTTCATCATAAAGCATAATGTAAACTGTGTATTTTTCATAAATGTTCTTTGCCTAGATGAACAAATTCTTTTTTATTTGTAATATTTTTCCTTTTTTTGAATAGTTATTAAATGTTTTCAAATGCTATGTCTGCATCTACTGAGATGATCTTGTGGTTTTGTCCTTTATTAATATGGTACGTAACATTTATTGATTTTTGAATGTTAAACCAACCTTGAATTTTTAGGATAAATACCATTGGATACAGTACTTTTTATGAATTGTTGAATTTGGTTTGCTAGTATTTTATTGATCACTTTTTTTTCATATAAAATAAAAGTGATATCGGTCTGTAGTTTTCTTGTGATGTTTTTGTCTGAAATTGCTATAAGGTAATACTGTCCTCTGGATGAATTGGGAAACATTTCCTCTATGTCTGCTTCTTGGATATCATCCAAAAGAGTGTAGTAATCTAATGCTGAAATTGTGAAATACCTCCAGGTAGTAGTTCAGTGTGTCTAACAGATACAGATGATATTTTGAATTAGATCCCCATCTGTGTGGAATCTTGGCCAAGTTATTTAAGATTATTGAGCTTCACTTTTCTTATCTGCAATATAAGATTATCAAATCTACACATAGGATTTTATAGAGACTGGTTAGTAGAATCCCTGGCATAATAACTTGATATATGGTCACTATTATTTAAGGAGCATTTTTGCCTACTAATCAATAGTAAGAGCTACTGACCCATCAAAGATTTTATTTGCACCCAGACTTGATGACTAAGTAGTATGATAGTTGTATTTGAAACAAAAGTTTCAGTTAGTAGGGGTATTTCAAAAGGTATCAGAAACCAACCAAATTTTTAAGGAGAACTGTTAGATTTAGATTTTAATTTACGTTTTGCTTCTCATTAGAAAAGTAACTTGGCCTCCCTTTCCTCACTTTTAAAATGGTGCAGATAGTATCATGACGGATGTAGTATTAGGAATAATTTTCCCTTTTCTCTAAAAGTAAAAGGCAGTCCGAGTATGAGTTTCCTTTCTTCCTGTCTTTCAGAGATAGTTTTCCCATCGAGGCTGAATTTTACCAGATTTGGTGTTCCTTTGGGATGTTCCTTAGGGATTCTTTAAGGGTATATTTTCTCTATAATCCCTAATCATTGATACTCTTCCTATCAGGTTTACAGAAGAAAGCACTGCATTTCAGCCAGACTGTGGGATGATGGAATAATATTGTCACAGAATTCTTGCAAAGTAGGTTGCCTTTGCTCTCTATTGGTATTTTCTGGTTTACAATACAGCACAGGAACTATGTCTAAATTGTCTGCCATAAGACAATTATCAGTTTTTAATTAGCCTTTGGTGATATTTTCAAAAGTTTTATTGACTTGGCTATGACAAATATAAAGTGATCAAAGTGGGAGAAAAAGCACTCTAAGCAGCTTGTTATTTTAAAAATAACTACTTATCCACAGGTTTATTTGTCTTAATCCAATTGAATTTTTTTCCTTAAAACAGATTTATTTGTAGATGGGACATGGTTCTCTAGATCCCCCAAATATGTAGCTCTGATTCTTAGAAAGCAGTTTCCTTAATTTTTTCAATCTGAATTTCCAAGTTACTCCCTCTTGTCTGACTTAAATCTCCCTTATTCTAATTAAAACACTTAACCCCATGTCCCATTTTGGGTCTTGAAAGGTAGCTCCTAAGCCTTCTTGGCGTACTATTAGCAATGATTGTATAGAGAATTCCTATTTTGGTGAAATGGTATTGGCAGAATGTTACTTTGGCGTGATCTGTTTCCTATCTTAAAAAACACTGGTGTTCTTCACAGAGCACAGTGCTCATAATGGGCTTCTACAAAAAGAGGAGAGGTGGGCACCCCAAATTGCAAGACTTGCTTCATGGAAAATGAATGGGAAGAAGGCACAGAGTGGTTGGCAAATGTAGGAAGGGGCAACTTTAGGAACTGTCTCAAATTGGGAGGCTTTATTAAGCGCAAAACTTTGTAATTGCTCAGTACTTTATTTTCTGCATTTTTAAAAGAAATGGATAAATATCCTTCTTTGTGGAATTATGTTCATATGCCATGTCTAGAGACAAAAACTAACAGATGTTTATCTACAGTCACATATTGTATGTTATTGTATGTTATTCTCTGGCATTTTTCTTTTCTTTTGTGAAATTTCTAGTTCTAGCTAGGAATGAGCCACAATGAAACAATGATTACATTAAAAATCCACTGGAGGAAAAAAGATGGAAAAGAATTTACCCAATCTTAATGGTAGTTCAGCTTAGATGAGCTCTGTATAATTTTACTTTATAATTTCTACTTTTCTATAATTTTAGATTTCTTTGAGAAGTATGTTTCAATGAGTATTTATAACTTTAAAAAATGAGTTTGCATTTTATCTAAATAAAGAAATCAAATGGATACATCAAGTACCCTAGTCAGTCTGTTCCTTCAAGCTATTTTTACTTAGTCAAACACAATGCTGATTATCTTAAATACAATGATATGTAATACTTCTTAGCATAAAATACCAGGATTAAGATATACAATATAATTTTTTGTCAATCTTCATTTTTTTACATCATGTAGCACATAGGAGAATAATTTTAAAAATAAAAGTACTTAAAATGTATTAATATTGAATGTTAATGATTTAATATTTTCTCTTTTTCTCTCTTTCACTTAGGTCAGGTGATTGCACAGTGTTTAAATATGATTAACATAAGAGGCAACATAATATAACCCCCTGACATTATCATATACTCTTATTTTAAGTAGAAATTATATTTGTGAGTATTTCAAAAAGTGATAGTCACTGCTATATGTAATTGCTTTGATGTTATATAAGTTTTTAATAGATAACTTAGTCTTTGCGATGTTCTTTGGCTAGAGCCCTCAGTCGATTAGAGATAGGCTTTCTCATTGTAAAATCAGAAATAATCAGTAATTACCTATATTAAATGCCTTTCATAAAGCTTGAGAATCTCAGAGCAGTTATATATACACACATACATACATACATGTGTGTGTGTGTGTGTGTGTGTGTGTATATATACACAATTACTAGGGTTACCCTTAGATGATAGTTCCTGGTTTGTGAAAAAGTTTGGTCTGACATTTAGGAATTAAGCCTTTTTGCCTGATACTGCTTTGACTCAGCAAAGCCACATACAAATCTGGTATAGAGAACTTTGGCTTTTAAATGTTAAAAAATACTTGGAGCAGATGGGTACCTAAAATACACTTTTATAATAGGAACCAAAAAGTTTGATAAATCCACATTCATTTTCTATTTGATTACTAAATATATAGAGTTTTTAGTTATGGTCTGTCTGTCTCAGAGAAAGCATGATTATCTAAATACGTACTTTTTTTTTTTTTTTAAGGAATTGCTTGCTCAACTTTGTGCTTTCTGTAAAATATTGCAAAAATTGTGTGCATCTGCAAGTTAAAACCATATAATACAGCAGGCTAAAATTGAACAGAATTTGATTGCAGACCTGACTGTTTCTCTTAGTTCTGTCAATAGAAATATAATTTGCTGGAATGTGCTCAGGATTTTTTGAACAGCCCATGAAAGGTAACAGGGATGTTAATCTCCACTTCAGCCCTGGCAACTTCACTCAAGTCCTTGGCATTCAGAATCAGAAGATAAGCGGGCTTTTGTCCTGCCCCAGGGCTCACCACCACACTCAGAACTACACCTGTTAATCAAAAGTAAGGAAGGCAATGTTAAATTAAAAGAAGGAAAAAAATCCCAGGACCATAGATTAAATGTCATTGAAATAATATAGAAGGTATTGCATTGACAAATGTGGTCACCCTGAAGAGGTCTTTCAAACTCTTTATGTTCCCTAGACTATCAGCTTTAGGAAGGGAGTGACCATATCTGTCTTGTCTCTGGGATTGTCATTGAGATACTTGTTATATCCCAGTAGCATAATACAATTACTAGGACAGAGTTAGCTGTTCATTAAAATCTTATTAATTGAATGGATCTGTGCTCTTATCTGTAACATAAGATTTAACATAACTTACTGCAAAAAAAGTGTGACAATCAGATGAAAAATATATATTAAAAGACTTTGAAAACAGTAAGGTGTATTATTTCTGTAGTTTCCAAGACCTAGCTAGAAGCTTACTTCCTTCTTACAAAATGGGAGCAAACATTTTGCAGTTTTGTCTGGGTTGGCTCTATTTGTAAAATTGTTCAGCATGAAATGGCTCTATAATTCTTTATTTTATTCATTTATCTGTGATTTTCCATATTTTAATCTTAGAGAGTATAATCTACCTTCCTGTCTCAGCTAATCAATAGTTAACAAAGATTGATGCTTTGTAATTGAGTTGCTGTGTTACAGGCTGTAGCTCTGGCTTACTATAAAAGAACAAACCCAAAGCAGAGGCACAAAGCCTCGTTCTCATTCTCTTTGATCTGTTAAAATACTCAATTTCTCTCCTTAGAAGTCTACCCTTTTTCAGAAATTTATCTAAATCAGAAAAGGCAAAAACAGAATTCACGCTGTTCTCTCTTCACCTTCCCTCCATCTAGAGTAGACAATGATGTTCCATTATGACACAGATGGTGCTTTAACGTTTTCCCATGAGTAATCAGTGATATTGGCCATAGATGAAACTTATTTTCAAATAAGTTTAAATTCTTTAGTGCTTCCCATTCAGTAGTATTAAGGATCACATCTGAACATTAGGGAGTAATCACTGTGGCTTCTCTCCTAATGCACTAACATATAGAATTTCAATAAAAAGAAAGTGTTCAGACATATCCATTGCTTTCATTACCATCATCTTCCTCCAAGGCATCTGGGTGAGAAACAAAGATGGGTTCTGATGGGTATGAATCAGGCTCTTGCCATACCCAAGTTTCTTTAGTTTTAACATTCAGCTTACAGAGCTGCTTGCAAGAAAGAGAAATCGATCAATTAATCAGTCAATGTGCTTTACTTGGCTAGTAGAGGACACAAACTACTTTTCTAGCATTAGGTAAGATGGATTAATTACCCTGTCTGGAACAAAGTGATTCAGGCCAAGTCCATACGCGTATGTGTAAGGTTTCCCACCATACTTCTGGTAATTGATTTGAGGAAACTCAAATGCTACAAAATAGAGGACATGCTTAGGAAAACTCAAGTTAATTTCTGAATGGAACAGTTTGTTCCCTCGCTAAATCATCTCACCTTGGCGAGGCCCTGAAAAGAGAACCTCAGGTTCCAGCCAGATAGTCTCATCACTGCACAGAATTGCAGTGGCAGTTGTGTTGGGGAGTGTGACTAAATTCTTGCCTGTGTCAGCCTAAGGAAAGAGGATAACAGAAACCTCAGTGAGAAGGAAGGAAAAAATCAAGCCGCCATAAATGCAGTCTTCCTGAGTTTTGTCTCCTGAGTTCTTTGTTTCTTAAGTCAATGTGTAGGGAGGAGAAGTGCAGACAGCTACAGGCAAGCAAACCCAACCAAGTGCACTACTGGGAAAGCTGTCTGTGCCTGTGTGAGTCACTGGCTGTGTATCCCTGGGAAAGTTGTGTAACCTCTAGGTCCTTAACCTTCACATGTATCCAATGAAATTGTCCTCAAAGAAAATTTAGGGCTCTAAGGGAGGGCCTCTGAGGAAAAAAAAATGTTTTCCTGTAGAATGACAAAAGACTTCAAACTCTAGGGATTCATTTAGTGTTTATCTGTACTATAAAGATACAATGTATCTTTATTGCTGGGATATATTTTGATTTTGCTTGAAAAAAATCATATAGTTATGTTGTCAAAAAAAATGCAGAAAAATTCTTGGACCAGATGTTGTCTAAGATCTGTCAACCCCTTACCCTGCCCTGTGATTTTCAGATTATTTTATGAAAGGATACCATGGGGTCTTTCTAGGAACATATTTATTTACTTATATGTATATCAAATACTTGAGTACATGTTTTGTGCTAGATTCTGTTTTAGACATTTGGGATATTTCAGAGAATAGACTCCCTCCCCTCATGAAGCTTGCATTCTAGTTGGGGAACATAAACAATAAATATAATTTAAAAGTGTATAGTGTATCAGGAGTATGGGGAGAAAACTATACAGCAGAGTTAGGAAGATCAAAAGTGTGAAGGGTAGGTGAGTTACAATTTTATTCGGTGGTGAGGGTGGGCTTCATCAAAAAGGTGACATTTGGGACAAAACTTGCAAGGGGTGAAGAAGTCAACAGCGCAGGAAGAACATTTAAACAAAGAGAATAAACAGTGCAAAGGCCTAAGGTAGGAGGATGCCAAATATAGCTGAAGAACATTAAAGAGACCAGTGTGGCTGCAACTAATTGAGCCTGGGGAAAAGGAGCTGGAGAGGAGGGTAGAGCTGTCTTGTGTACAGCTTTATAGGTCATTGTGAGCACTTGGTCTTTTACTCTGAGTGAGAGATGGGAAGCCGTGGAATGATTTTGGGCAGAGGATTGGCATGCTATATTTAAAAGAATCACTCTGGCTGCTCTGTCGAGACTACCCTTGGGAGTAGGAGGGAAGCAAGAGTGCAGTTGAGGAAACTAGTCTGTCACGTAGTGGTCCAGTCAAAAGAAAACAGTAGTTCAGACTAGGTTGGTAGCACTGGTGTCAGCGAGAAGTGGAAGGTAGAGTCATGAGGTTTTCCTGATAGATAGGCTACGGGGTGGGGAAGAGCCATGAAATTAAGAGAGGAGTCAAGGATGACTCCAAGGTGTTTGGCCTAAATAATTACAGGTTGGAGCTGTCACAGCAAAGATGGGGACTACTGTAGGTGGGGTAAATGGTTTGGTAGAGAAAGAGGAGAAATTTAGATTTTGTCTTACTAAACTTGAGCTGTCTATTGGACAGCTAAATGGAGGCTTGGAGTTGGTAGTAGCATATATGAAGCTTGAGTTGAAAGGAAGTTGAAAATGTGAATATAGGCTGCTTTAAAGTATGAATCTTGGGGCGCCTGGGTGGCGCAGTCGGTTAAGCGTCCGACTTCAGCCAGGTCACGATCTCGCGGTCCGTGAGTTTGAGCCCCGCGTCAGGCTCTGGGCTGATGGCTCGGAGCCTGGAGCCTGTTTCCAATTCTGTGTCTCCCTCTCTCTCTGCCCCTCCCCCGTTCATGCTCTGTCTCTCTCTGTCCCAAAAATAAATAAAAAACGTTGAAAAAAAAATAAAGTATGAATCTTTACAAAAGGAATGAATGTACAAAAAGAAGATAAAAAGAAGGGCTGAGTTCTAGTGCCCTCTCACATTAAGAGGTAATCTACAAGAAGAGGAATGAGGGTAGCTGATGGGGCCAAGAAAAATCAAGAGAAGGATTTTGTAAGAGGGCGAAATAATGGTAGGGTATGCGTGATCCAGTAAGAAGGGAGAGTAATGATACAGGAAAGGGGGAGAATTGCTTGGGTGCTGTCCTTGAGTGGGTAAGGAAGGGAAAATGGGAAGGATTAGTTCTGGGTGGGATGAGAGATAATTCAATACAAGTACAGATGCTGGTGGGTGGGAAGACGTGGTGGCAGGAGTATAACGTTCTTTTTTGATTTCTTTCATTTGTTTCAATAAAATAGGAAGCAGAGCCATCAGCTGAGTATGAGTGTGGAGGTGGGAGGTGTTAGAAGTTTGAAGAGAGGAGGGTGTGAAATACTTAACTAGCAAAGTGGGAGAGTAAATGAAGTTGAGAAATGTAGCAGTGAGGTTTGTGGTCATGTATTTAAAAATGAACCAATTAACATGATTGTGTGTTTTCAGCACCTAATTTCAGCCTTGGAGGTACAAGTGTAGAGTGGGTGGAGAGTTGAATTTAACTAGGATTGTGGTTTTGACAAATGAGTTCAATAAAGTAATAAAGGTAAGAGAAATGAAGATCTAAGATTATAATTGTTGACAATGGAATTTTAGTTAAGTAATGAGTACAGGTAAGTTCTCAGTGGAGTGAGGTATAGTGAGAAGGTGGTAGGTTCAGTGGATTGGAGGTTCCTGGAAAGAATCACAGTAGGACAAGTGATATTGAAAAATGGGAGGTGATAGTCAGAGTATGTCATGCACAAAATTAAGATTTTGGAAGGAGCACAGTCATAGGTAATGGCAAGGTCAAGTGTGTGACTATGGGGAGTGAGTGGCTGAGATAGAGTGGAAGACATGATCAGTGCAAGAGGTCAAGGAACTGAGAGGACAAGTTGTTGGAAGAATCACCTATGATGTATATATGGAAATGACCAAGAGTCAGGAGTAGATCTGGGGAGTGTGACATTGAGCCAGGAGGGGAAGTGAGTGAGTGGTGGTTCGTAGATGACAACAATAATGAGGGAATGAGAGGTGTATATGCCACTTGACTATATAATTCGTTGAAGTGAGATTTAAAATTGGAATATTTAAAGAGTGGATGGAAGGAACAGTGAATCTGGATGCAGAAAAGTGGGACAAAGAGAACCCCTACCCTAACCCCAGACCAAGTGATATAAAGGCTGTACTGGAGGTTGCTGCTGGAGAGATCAGTATCCTCGGAAGAAAGCCAGGTTTTGATTAGAAGAAGGAGAAGAAGGAGAAGGGGAAGGAGAAAGAGGAACATTCTAAGGGGAGGATGGAGGGGATTTTTCTGGTGGTGTATTAAGAGGTGCATTAAGAGGAAATAGTAGAGGAAGGGGTGGGAGATAAAGAGCAAATAGAGAAATGGAGAGAGTTTTATGAGATTTTGTGAAATGGAGTGTTAAGTCACTTGGTGGTTTTTGGGTAGAAGAGATCAAATGCTTATGTCAGACTTATTTATGAACTTGTAAGTTTAAATTGATTATCTTACTTCATTCTATCTTATTTTTTCTATTGGTAAATAAAGTTTTTTATGTAAGAAATCTGTAACATTACTTTTGCTTTCCCCAACAAACTAGCTCCTCCTTTTCATCCCCCCCCCACTTTTTTTTAATAGATGTAATTATCCTTTAACCCTGAAATCTCACTTCTGAGGATCTATCCTCTTCATATATCTATGCATGTATGAAAGAACACATATACAAAGTTATTCCTCATAACATCTGTAACAGCCAAAGATTGGAAACAATTCTCTTGCTCAGCAGTGTGGGACTTGGGTGTGTTCACAAACAGGATACTGTGCAGTTGAAAACAGCAAGGTCTTCTGCATATATTGTTAAATGAAAAAGTAGGGCACTGAACAGTGGATATAGAAAGTTACTTTTTGTGTATGAGAGTGGGAAATAATAGTTACATGTATGCGTGTGTGTGTGTGTGTGTGTGTGTGTGCTTATATTCGCATAAACAAACCAAAGAAAAGGAAAGACATGAAAAGTTACACATAGAAAGTGAATGGAGGTGGTATGGACTGGATGTAGACAGAAGTTGGAGTGAGATTTCCCAGTGTGTACTTTTTCATATCATTTTGATTTTTGACCATTTGAAAGCACTGCCTATTCAAAAAAATAAAGATGTATTTTAAAGATGCTACCATTAGCTTAATCAGTAGACTGGAAATTTCACTCATCTTGTACTCTTTCCTCTCCTTAGCCCTTCCCTCAATCTCTTTCTTATCTCTCCTTCTCCTAATTTATGACCGATATTTCCCTTCACTGCCAAATTTTTCAGTGTGGACTACAGTAAGTGCTCCCACATCCTACCACTTGCTCATCTTCAGTGCCTTGAATCCTGATTGCTGCCTCTCTCACCCTCCTCCCTTTGGAGATCACCAAATCTAGTGTGTGGTTTTTAGTCTTCATCCTTTTAACTCGCCCACAGGAGTGGACACTGATGAAACCCTCTTGCCCTATCCAATGTGGCATTGCCCTCTCTTAGCTCTAGCTAGGGCTCTTTAAAGACTTTTTCTCTCCCTTTCTGTCTCCTCTTTTTATACCAACTTCTATACATGACACTTTCCCAAACTTCCATGCCTGGCCATCTTTTCTTCTCTCAGCATTTTCTGGGCTATCAAATTCATTTTTAAAATAAACAAATGGGTAAGTTTCTTTTAAAAAATGTATTTTGAAATGAGATTTATTTTTTCCTGTTAGCAGTCTCGTCTATGTGTTCTCATATAGTTGATCATCATTTCAATATCAGTAACTATCAATTCTAATTGATCTCCCAAGGCCCTGCATTGATGTATGAAAGCCCATGAAGCATATTTCATGAAGATGTTTTGATACTGATTTTGTTGTTGATGATGATGATGATGACGAATATTTATTTAGCATTTACTTTGTGTCAAGGGCTCTATTTAATAACAGACATATATCAACTCATTTATCAACCACAACAACCCAGTAAGATGGCTGTAAATAAAGAAAAGGAAATTTAACAAGGTTAAATGTTTCCCTTTACAGACCGAGAGAAGGAAATTTAAGTTTAAATCACCCAGCTAGTAAGTGGCAGAGCTGAAACTCAAGCCTGGCTCTGTTTGATGTGAAATCAACCTCCTTACTCGTTATCCTCTCTCTTTCTCATAGTTTTGCAATTCATATTTGTCCCCACACCTGCTCTGCCTGTTATACTCCCTATTTCCAAAGGTATCACTATTCTAGACACGTAGGCTTACAGGATCTCTATGATATTTTGCATATCAAAGATTTAATTCATTCCTCCATCCAATCAAATGCAAGACCCTTGTAATTCCACCTATAGGAGCTCTTATTTTTGTCTGTGTTTGCCTGTTCCTGGTACTACATTTTTCTCTCGCCTGAGTGATTTTAATTGTCTTCTATCCCAGGTCCCCATCTCTGTCCTTTTTACACTTCCAGTAGCACTTATTCAGAAATTTATTTTAGAAAATCAAGTTATTAAAGCTGCAAATGACCCTCGTTATTATTTAGTCCACTTTAGTTAGGTTTCAGAGCAGGCCACTGAACTTACAGTGATTGAGTGACTTGTTCAGGGAAGGCGGACATTTAGTAGTAGAGAGAACCATGCAAATCAGCACACTTAGTACCCAGTCCCCTAGCTCTGAATATGGTTTCCTTCTGCTCAGAAACCTTCACTGTCTCCCATCACCTGCCGAATAAAGTACCACCTCTTATCCTGGCCTTAAAGCTTTCAAAAGAGGGCACCTGCGTGGCTCAGTCTGTGGATCCTCTGACTCTTGGTTTTAGCTAAGGTCATGATCTCACAGTTCCTGAGATCAAGCTTCACATAGGGTTCTGTGCTATCAGCTTAGGATTCTCTTTCTCCCTCTCTCTCTCTGCCCCTCTCCTGCTTGTGCTCTCTCTCAAATAAGTGAACTTAAAAAAATGCTTTCAGAGATTACCAGCTTGCTTTTTTTAAAAGTTTATTTATTTTGAGAGAGAGACTGAGTGTGAGTGGGGAAGGGACAGAGAGAGGAAGAAAAGAATCCTAAGCAGGCTCTGCACTCACAGAGAAGAGCCCAAAACGGGGCTGCATCCCGCAAACCATGAGATCATGACCTGAGCCAAAAGCAAGAGTCAGATGCTTAACCAACTGAGCCACCCAGGCACCCCAGCCTGCATTTTAAGCTTTTTTATCGCCGCCCCCCTCCCCACAACAATGTATTCCACTACTTATGCTTATGTTCCAACTAGTTGGATTAAGTCAGTTCCTGCTGCTTTTCTGTCCCTCCCCACTTCTCTCTTTCCTCAAACTATTATTTCTGCCTTAAGTTGATCTGCTTCAATTTCATCTCTTCTGCCAGAATATTGCAAATGACTGTGTTCCATGAATCTCTCCAAACAAGTGTGACTGCTCCATCCTCTGAATAGCCAAAGCAATTTATGCCTCCCTCACACTACTTGTCTCATGCTGACATGTGTTATCGTTACTGAATCACCTTCCTCCTCCCTACCACACTAGGTGATGAGTTCCAGGAGAGCAAGAGCATATCCTATTGATGTACGCACTGAAATAATTTAGTACGATGCTGTGTTACAGTGGGTAATTAATAACTATTGGAAGAAAGTGAAGGTAGGGTCTCGGGTGACATTAGCCATTTTTCATCACCACTGAAGTTCCCTATTTTACAATTGGGTGGTCTTTCTTCAGACAGTGATGGCTACACATTTAGGAAAATCTTTCCTTTTTCCTCTTTTTGAATGTGAAGACACTGAGGTAAGAAATATTTAAGTTAAATGATCTTATTTTATTTCCTTAATTTAAAGATGATTGTGATTTTACCATTACTAGTCAAATAAGAGTTCACTAAAATCAATGGACTCATTCATTTGGTATTTTATGAGCACTAAACTACATATACCAGAGATATGCTTCCTAAGGGCCAAGTTAGAAGTGCTTAAAGTCCCATATAAAATCATTCCAATCTGTCTTTCCAGTCTCTCTGCCCCATGCCCATCTCCTCTATGCTCCTAATGTATCAGCTCCACCAACTTCTTTATACTTCTGTATCAAGTTTTGCTTTTTTAATCCCTCCCTGCCTTTGTAGAAGCTCATTTACTCCACCTCAACCTTCTCTTCTTTTCTCATTCTTCATAGAGCTTACAAGCTTGCTTAAGAGCGATAGTGTCTAGTTCTAAACTGGGTTTATTTCCCAGTACATCTGATCTAAGCTTTGAGTACAGTGTTTTACATTCCATATAGCTGTCTTACCCAGTGTGTGTCCATGTATCTATTGTGAAAATTATATTTTTCTTGATTTTGACTGGTATTCTATCACACTAAAATTTCTTGATGTTAATCTAATATTCTAAAAAGAGAGCCACTGAATACAAGGAAGAAAAAGCAGAGATGAAAAGATGACTGCCAAAGGCTATTAATGGTGTTTATCCTGTGGTGGTATCTTCAGATGGTTTGCAGAAAACCAAAATAATGGGCCGATTTCCCTACAGGGGTACTTTTTTAAGCTTCATTGCTTTAGAATTTCAAATTATTTGAATTAAATTATTTATACTATTGACAAAGGATCCTAGGCATCAGTGGTCTGCACTATTCACTGAGAAAAAATATTTTTAAAGGATTTTGCAAATGAAAGAACAGCAGATTTAGAATCAAAACCTGGTTTTCGTTTTGGCTCTGCTGCCATTGGCTTTTGCTAAGTCATGTCACTCTTTGGAGCTTCAGTTTCCTCATTTGTTAAATGAGGGCAGTTGAATTAGTATATTTTTAAAGTTCCTTCCAGCTCTAAAATTTCAAGATTTTATGTATAAACATAAGGCAGGAGAACAAATCCTGAGAGAGATGAAACATTCTGGTTATATCTGAAATCTGTGTAGAGGGTGGTTACCTTGTCAATATTCAGAGGAAGTACGTATCTCCTGACTTCAGGCTGGGGAGCCTTTCTGGCATTTTTTTTCACTTCTTCCCAGTTCTCACGTAAATTGGCTAAATATAGGTAATTATAAACAAATTCAAATCTGCAAAAGTAAGAAGTCAGACATGAGCGCAGACAATTGCAAATGATTTCGGAGAGACAATCCATGCCTTTCAAAAGAACAAGTGCCTGCCTGTCCTTCATTCTCCAACTCAGAACCTGCTAATGACCCAGGTATATTAGAGCCATAAGCTGCTGCCCGTGCTCATGCTGCATGAAAAGGAAGCAAGCAAACAAACAAAACATATCCTGCCTCATGGATATGTTTAAATAACAGCAGACTTATATGATACTTTCTGTTCTGCTTCTCCATCATCATTCAATCTGTGTCTTTAGAGGCTACTGTCTTTTTGGTGACTCGGTATTCTGAAGAAAGCATGCCTTTTTCTTTCAAATCCAGAGTGGGTGGAGTTCAAGCCCCCCCCCCGCCCCCCCGTGTCCCCCCCCCCCCCCCCCCCCCCCCCCCCGCCGCCGCCAAGGGATCTTGTCAAGTTGCGGTGAAGTTAAGTTTAAATTTACTTATCAGGTCATAGCATTTTTAGTTTCAGGTCAGGTTCATAGACCTGATCGGTTTTCAGTCATTAACCGTGGTTTTAATATTCAGTTTGTGAGTGCTTCTGATTACCTAGCCTTCCTACTGCTTTCTCAATTATATTCTGCAACTTAAGCATACTTTATTTTTCTAGATGTAATTCAGAGTAAATATTGAGAGCATTGCTGAAAAAGGTCCCTAATTTCTAGGAGTGACTGGAGACATAATATTATCCAATGTCCTTTCTTACCCTTTCCAGCAACAGAGATCCACAATCAGAAACTCACTGTCTTCATAAGTATTGATGTGATGGAAAAGATTAAAAGAAGAGGTCCTGTATTTATTATTGAGATACTTTCTTCTCTTCTTGTCAGCAATATGAAGCCAAACCTTGAAAAGTGAGGAAAATATTTTGATGGATTTAAAAAGGAAAACAGCATACATTATGAAACACCTTCAGAAGCATGAATCTGGCAAGTAAATGTAAGTCTTACCCCCATGGTTTCATTGGACTCAAAACAATCCATGTAGTTGGCTCCCCAAAGACTCCATGAAGAAAGGAACTTGAACAGGTTAATTTTGACTGGCGTCTCCACAAAAACAATATAGTTGGGAGTCAAACCAAAACTGTTTAGAAACACAAATAAACTTGTGAATGGGAAGGGCTGATTTTCAAACCACAAAGAAATACGTGCACATGAGGTATGCTCAGTTATATGAATCAACAGTGCCTACGTGAAATTAATTACATTTAAATTTAGGTTTCTGCAAGAAAATGTCATGATCAGGATTGGTATCAAAGGTAGGCAAAACAGATCTTTAAACTTGGTTTTCCTGAAGATTCATAGCAGGCCTTCAAGTTACCTATGGACGTAAGATGGCTTGAATCGGTCACTGCAGGGGAATTGTACAACGACCTCTGACTTGCTTATTGGATCTTCCTTGTCTGAAATAAAGCGGTTTTAAAAGGCTTTGGAAAAAGCCTCTCTTTTCTCTTTTAATACAAAGCATTTAGAACAGCTCATGCAAGTAAAGAAATACATTTCCAGATCTTGATTGTTTTGTTTTGTTTTGTTTTAGAGCTTATTTTCATTTTCTCAGTCATTGGTGTTTCTTAGGGAAATTTCATGAGAAGCTGCAGTCACCCAGGAAAATCCAAATAGCAGCAGATTTGGAAAAGTGCACTCAAATAGTGTTGTGCAGGCAGAGTACAGGGGAGTCACATCGTACAACTGGAGGTGGTAGGTGCTAAGTCAGGGAGTAAAGGAAAACTTTTGTATGGTCAAAATGCCTTTTATAATCTCTTAAGTTTCCTACAAAGTACAGTATATGTGGGTTTGTGTCATTAGCTCCGTAAAGTAATTCTTAAGCACATAAAAGTTTGTTTACTGCTAGGTCAGTGGTCTTCAAACCTTAGTGTGCTTCAGGATGACATAAAGAGCTTCTTAAAAATCCTCACTGCGGGCCCACACCCAGAATTCCTCATTTAGTCAACCACGGGTGGGGATCTGGATTTCTAGCAGCTTCCCAAATAATGCTGCTGATTCAGGAACTAAATCTTCAGAACCGTGCTACCCAATACTAAACAAAAATCCATTTTTGTTCAAATAGTTCTGTCACCAAGATGGTTATCAAATTTCTGGCAATGAATGGAGGATGAATGGAGAATTCTAAAGAGTACTCTCTTTCTGTTTTAATATTCTTTCTCTATAATATTAACATGAGTTAATAGATTTGTTTGGAGTTTGGGGAATTAAACACACACAAAATACTTAGTACACTTTCATATATGTGTACATGCAATTATGCATACATATAGGTTGGTTTAAAAATTTAATCTTGCCTGGCACATGAATAAGTGCTCAATAAACATTTCCTGAATTTTAATCTAACTCTTATATGATCAAATACACATATGCACAATATTTTTGAAACATTGTAGAAAACAACTTGGCCACTTGCTTTCTATATTTTCAAGTTGTCATTTTCTGCTATGGTGCCCTTAACCATCGGTCCCTGGTAGGATAGGGGCAAGGGCAATCTGAGAATAATTTCACCATGCATATATAGTGCTATCCTGGTATTCTGATCTGGTATTCTGTATTTCTGGTAGCTTTCTCATAATATAGATACTTGTTTTAGGAAGAGTCAAATTGGTAAACTGACCTGCTTGTAGTGGAGGGATCTTTACAATATTGTAGGCAATTGAAAAATTTTTCCCAAAGCAATTACCAATGTTGTAAACAGTTCCATCACTTTCAATATGGGGGTGAGCAGTGGCTCCATTGACAGAGACATAGTTGCAAAGATCAACCTATGGAAAGAGAGCAGAGGTCATGCATGTAAAGAGAAAGATTGTATTACCCCTTTGGTCTCTAGGTCTGACCTCACTGCTCACTTGCAGCCTCACCCTAAGTGCATTTTCTCTTTCTTTGCATCTTTCTGGGTTCTACCCTCTTTCAGGTCTGCCTGAATGCCCGTTTTCAGTGCAGAGCTCTCCTCTGACCCCCATGCGGACTCCCCAACACCTCTGAAATCTTGGAGATGTCCCTGGTCGTGCTCTTCAGTGTATACCAGATGCTACTCTAGTTAGCTACTTTCCTTTTGCGCATGCAGGTTGTCCTCAAAGTGGTAATTTGAATCTTGGGGTTTCTTTATATCCCCCTTATTTTATTAGGTAATTGTGTGAAACTGCTTATGTGCAGTAATTTTATTTTACAAAAATGGCTAATTTGTATAGTATAATCTAAATACCAAACCTGTTGTCTTGCGGAGAGTATAAATTTGGAACTGAAAGAAACCCCAAGATTCTATTTAGTATAGAGTCTTAACCTAAATAGACTTCAGGAGAACCATGAATCTCCTGGAATTAAATTAAATGCAAATGTTTTTGGAGAGAAGATTTAGTGCTTTAATTCAATTTGGAGTCTCATAAGAAATTCAGAATCACAAATCTAGCATAAACCTCTCTGTTTATAGAAAGAACAACTGAGGTCCCAGACAGGTCAAGTGACTTTTTCAAGGATACAGAGCCACATGCTGGCAAAATCAGCACTAGAATTTCTACGTGGGACTGGCTCAACACAGATTTATCGAATGAATAATTGATGAGGTATATATTTATTTAACCACAATTCTTTCTATTTGATTAGGAGAATGTGTTTTAAAGGGAGTTTTTAGCATTCTTATTTAAATAATAGGCGAGACATTCATTCATTTATCAAGTACTCATTGAGCTAATATTACTGTGCCAGGGTCTAGGAAAACAGAGATGGTCTTTGCTCTCAACAACTGTAGTCTAGACTTGTGCTGTCCAATATGGTAGCCACATGTAGTAATTAAAATGTGGATTAATTATGATTAGATAAAACTTTAAATTCAGTTCCTCAGTCATAGTAGTCACATTTCAAGTGCTCAATAGCACTTGGACAATGATGTATAGAATACTGCCGTCATTACAGGAAGTTCTATTTGATAGCGCTGTGTATAAAATATAGTACATTGCTGGTAAATGCAAAATGGTATCTGTAGAGAAGGGTCATCTAACCCAGATTGGGAGATTAGGCAGGGCTTCTCAAGGGCAATGACTCCAACTAATGCTTGAAAGACAAGTAAAAGTTAATCAGGTGGAGAAGGATGACAGTGTGTTCTAGGGAGTGGGAACACTGATGTACAGGCATTGAGTTGTGAAATAGCACGTGCTGTTTGGGGATTACTAGTCATCGAACATGGCTGCTGTCAAAGGCATGCGTGCAGGAGGAGAAAGAAGAATCAGGTGGCCGCAAAGCCCTGTTTGGACTTTATTTTAGAAACTGTGGATGCCTCCGATACCGTAACACATTTATGCCTGAATTTTAGAAACATTGCTTCTACTGAATTAAGGAAGTTGTATTTAAGAGAATCAGGCTAGAGGCAAAGGCACTGGTTAGGAAGCTATTTTAGTAATAGTAATAAAAAAGTTTCAGATTTTTAAAACTATATTTTTATATGAAGTCAAGGTACAGTGCTGTTGACAATGGAACCTGACCCCTAATAAAGGCTGTTTTGAAGCCATACATGAACATTATATTTGCAATTATATTCCCATAGCAATTTGAGTACAGGTTTACTTATCAGAGTTAAATGAATGGTTTAGACCTCAGCTACATGGTGCCTGGGTGGTTTAGTCGGTTAAGCGGCTGGCTTTTGATTTTGGCCCAGGTCATGATCTCATGGTTTGTGAGATCGAGCCCTGTCACACATGATGGGCTCTGCGCTGACAGCCGGGAGCTTGCTTGGGATTCTCTTTCTCCCTCTCTCTCTGCCCCTCCCCTGTTCACTTTCACGTGCTTTTTCTCTTAAAATAAATAAATAAATAAACAAAAGAACTCAGCTTAAGTTCTTCTCTAAATGATCTAACACATACTCTTATATGATTACAAACATACATTAAAAACAAGAATGAGCTATTGAGAGTATATGTTAAGCCTTAGTAAATAGTCTGCTGAGAACAATAAATCAGCTATTGATATAGAGACTTAGTGTTGGGAGTATTATTCCTTTCTATTTACACTACACTGAATTTCTAATTTTGGTCTTAAATTCCCCTAACTGGTCTCCTAACCATCTCTTATCTCTTCTTTCTTCCCACACAGCTTCCAGATTAAATATCCTAAAGCACAGCTCTGCTTATACCATTTCTCTGAGCAAAAACTTTCAATAGCTTCCCATTAACTCAATAACTTATTCCAGATTTTTGTCTTACCCATGTTGTCTTACCTACTGATGTGTCCTTTGCATCTAGTGTAAGTTTTGACACATGGAAGGGACTGAATAAATATTTGTGTCACAAATGAATGAATGAATATGTTAAGCATTTTTAAAGATTTTCCTTCAACCCATATTATAATTGTTTAAAATTTCATGGATGAAGAAACAAAGTTTGCTCTGTCACATTAGGTAGTAGTTGATGACAAAGCAAGGAGGTGAAACTTAATCTATCTGGCTCTCGTGTTCTTTCCCCCAAACTGCACAATTAATGGTAGGGTGCAAATTCTAAATTCTTGAGCAATGTTGCCTGAGCACTGTGTCCTACCTGTTTAATTGTCTCCAAGGTCTCAGGATTAATCTTTGTAATGAAGTTGGTCTCTGTGCAGGCATAGTAATCTTCCCCTACTGGGTAGATGTTAACAAGGGCATTGTCAGTGACCTCCACTCCTCGAAAGTAAGAAAAAAACCTGCAGAAACAAATGGAGTTTTCAGTCCAGTAACTTCCAAGCCATGAGAGAGAAGGGCTAATGTAAAATGTCTTTAATAATATGCCGTTGAGTTTCAGTAACCTGGAAAATATATTCTTGCAGGGATCTGGGAAAGCACAAGTGCCAAATTCCGTTATGACGATCCTTTTCTCAGTCATTGCCCGAACGTAAGCATCAGTGCGGATGAACCTGAAGGACACAGAGACATGGCAAAGGGTCATAGGCAGGGCCAGTCAGTATGTCCATATGGAGCTGAGAATGGTCAGAGAGAATGTGGAATCCTAAATCCACTACATCAAGAATAAAGAGTATTGTCAGGTCACTTTCTCAGGGTGACTAAGAAAGAAAGAGACAATGCTGTGAGCTTGAATTTATGCCTTACAAACCTCCCAGTGACAGATGAGGAAATTGAGGCTCGTGGCTTGGACTTGCTGTGTCCAAGCACAGAAATTGAGTGGTTGGCGTCTGTAATGAAGCTAGGTTAGAACTCAAGTCGACCCAAGCCAGGAAACACGCATTTCTCCATATCACACTATGCAGTGGGTAGTTCACATAGGACCTCCAACTTCCTGTAGCCTATAACCTGTAGCCATCAACTACACTGAGTGGAGAAATACAGAACATGGTGTGTTGAATTATATTCTTTTCAGTCTCTCTTTGTCACTCTTGTTTTTTCTTCAATTGTAAAATTTGTTTTGCTAGTTTTAAAAGTAGGGTATTCTTGAATCCAGTATCTTGCACAGGCAGAACTCCCGAACCATATCCCATACATTGCCTAGGATTTCTCACATGGAAAATCAATTAAAATCTGATTTTGCACTTCCTGCAATCTGTATAATAAGTGTTTAAAGTGTCATAGATGAAGAAACAAAGTTATGAAGAGGAAAAAGTACCAAGGTCTTTAGTGAGCATATGAAAGCTTTCTCTGACTTCTTAGCTAAATTTTTGCTTGATCTGATCGAATTCTCTTCTATTACTGTCTGAGGTATCCTGACTACTTCAAGTCTCCATTTGCTCTTCAGAATTCCTGATACCTGTGGTGATCAACAAAGTGTCTAACAGGTCTGAATATTAAAGCATAAGACTATTTATTGTGGTGTTAATGGGTACTTCCTGGAGTGATGGCTTAAGCCTTCAAGCCTTTTAGCAACAATCCCCTGTTTTTAGAAAACTTCTCTTTCTTGTATTATTATGACATAATTTGGTCCTTCCCTTTGTGCCACCACTCCCTCCTTCCCAGGGGCCTTTCTGATTATTAAAAAAGAAAAGTAGTCAAGAAAACCAATGGTCTAATAACTATAACAGTAACTATAATAATAACAACTTATTATTACTGAACGCTTCCCAGGTGCTTCATTTAATCCTTGTAATGAACCCTGAAGTAGACACTATTATTTCTCATTTTAGAGATGACAAAACCAAGAATTAGAGAGTAACATCTTGCCAAACGTTGCCCACCTAGACAAATAGTGTCTGGTAGATATAGAATTTGAAGTCAGGCATGTTGGACCCCAAAGCTCTAGTTCTTAGGTTCTTTATCATGGCACACCTCCCAGGTACCTATGCAAATGCACTGGGCCAGTGGATTCTGAGAGTAAGCAAATATATAGGTCTCCTCTTGGGTTCAAGAGGTTCAGAAGCACATAGGAGGAAGAGCTGAGCTAGGTCTCACCCCTAGGAGGAGTAGGACCTAGCATTCTTTACCTTCTATGATATGTGACATGTCCTTCTTTAAAGTCAAACTTGTGCAGGAGGGCTTGCCCATCAAACAGGTGGTAAAATGGTTCAGATCCAACTTCAAAGAGTCCTGGCCCACATCGAAGGAGACTGCCAGTGAGCCAGAGGGGGATCCTGCCTGTGATGAAGGCGAGACATAGAACATTGCTTCTTACTCCTGCCCTTTGCTGTGCTCATCCCTGGTAAGGCGTGGTGATTATATTAGCAGCTCAATTGGGCAGCCTCTTCGTAAAGCTGGCAGTGATTTTCATTCCCAGTTCTCATGCTGGGCAGCCCTGACAAAAATGCCTGCTGACTTGACTCTCCTTTCACTAGGAGACCAAGTGGCGGGAAATGTCACAGTGCCTGAGTTTGGATAAAGGGTTGGAAGGAGACAAGGAAAAGGCCCTTGAGGAAATGGATTCTCTACCTAACAGATTTCCCCAGGTATCAATACATTTGCCTTTTAAGAAAAAATTCAAATTTCTTGATATATTTTGATGGAGTGAGGAGTAGGAGAGGTAGATTAGGAGCAGGGATCAAAACACTATAAAAAGATATTTCAATAGAGAAGAGCATTTAAATGGAACAATAATACTGGCTTTTTGAAATCTAGAGTCCATTGAGGGTATGGACTACTGTCCAGATGAAGGTTAACCTGCTGTAGCAGGAATTGCACAGGGCTGGGTGTCAGAGACCTGGATTCTGGTTCAGGATTTGCCATGTGACATCTCTAGGGCTCAGTGTCCTCATCTGCAAAATGAGGGGTACACAACAAAGGCCTAAGACTTTTAGTTTAAGCGGTAAGGTCTGTGCCCTTTTATCCATTGAAAAGTGCAGTGTTTGCATAATCCTTACCAACTGTTTTTAAACAAATGGATTATTCCCAACAGTTCAGTTTCAGCAGCCTGCTTCCTAAGAATTTATATTTCTGATAAAAACTTTAAGAGAGCATGACTTAACTAAAGGCATAACATTAATTTCATTGCTAGAGCCTAAATTGTTAGCATCAGAATCTAGCTGAGAAAGAGCATTTGGCTCATCTCTTCTATTTTACAGAAGAGGAAATGGGGGGTAGGGGAGAGACTTGCCATATCCAAGCAAGGATGCTGTATGGGTCATATGAGGTCTTTGAATGATGCTAACAATAGTAATAATAACTACTTATTGATTGCTTTGTGTTGAATACTAGGTGAATCTTTCAATTAGTCTTAATCTTCACAACATCCCCATGAGGGAAAGTTTGGTTTTTGATAGGTAAGGGAACTGAGGCTCAGAAAGTTTAAGTAACTTGTGAGATTCACAGCCAGTAAAATAATGGAGCTGCAATTAGCACCTACATCTGTCTGACTCCAGAAGCAATGTAACAGGCACGAAACCTACCACCCTTTATTGTAATGTTTCCAGATGCTTGTCACCCAGTCCTCACTTATCCGGACACTGATGGAACAGACATTTATAGGAAATTTACTATGTGCCAGACACTGAGTTAGGCACTGACTAGTTTAAAGATGACAAAGGTGTAGTCTCAGTCCCCAAGGGATTCCAATTAGGCAGGATTTTTCTACATTAGGGAAACAAAGGGTAAATGAGAGGAAATAGGTTTCTGATACAAAGAGGCCACACCTCCAGATTCCCCTGTCTGTAGCCCGCAGCGGGAAACACTACTGAGAGATGCCAATGAACAAAAGCCAGTGAAGAGGGATCTCGACAAAAAAGAGAAGATGGTTTCAAGACCGGTGAGACCAACCTGTAACATGAGCTGTGAGTGGTGAGGACAGTTCCTCCACAGTTTCAAACAGTTTCCTGTAACCACCAGCAGGATGTTCAACTCTGAAAAGGTGGAATAATGGGGAAGAAGCCCATGTTGATACTCAAAAAAGTCCACTGAGACAGAGGCACAGCTTCAGGAGAGAAGGCAGTCTCTGGATCAATGACAATGCACCACTGCCAGTCTAGCCTTTGCTGGGAGCTCATGGTATTTGGGGGCTGGAAAAGTCCCCAGGTTTGCAAGGCAGGGCCCCTGGGTCAGTCCTTCACCTTTGATGTGAAGGGAAATGACCTCCCGTTTAATGTCATGGTGGACTTAATTCTGCCTTCTGCAGTTTTCCCATATTTCTGTAATCAACTAATCCTGTTGCTATCTCTTGACTTCCCGACAGAGTCCTTCCCTGGAAGGGAATTACCCTGCCCTGTTGCACTGTTTTGTTGATTATCTTGCTTCATAAAGAATCTCCAAGGGTAGGGAGATGACAGCTTTTTGGGTTAGTAACTCATTCTCTGTTACTCACCTATATTATACCATCATCTCTTCCTATCATCTCATTTCTTCAACAGTCTCCAAGAGTTATGGTGCCCTTTAAAAATAGTCTGACTAGGAGATTCAGGTAATATTCTTGCTTATTTTCTGCCTCCTCACTTTGGCTCCATTTTAGAACTTCTTAGAGTGGGAACTCTGATCAGACTCCCTAATTATGATAGCCATCTTTTATTAAGCACTTACTATGTGCCGCACACCATAAAAAGAACTTTGTATGCTATTAGCTCATTTATGTCACAACACCACAATGGGGAAATACTTGTATACTCATTCTATATATGGGAAAACATAGACTACAAAAAGTTAAGTAATTTGTCCAAAATCACATAGCTAGGAAATGGCTGGAACCTAGACCTGCCTCATTACAACCTTCATGCTCACCACTGCTTTCAAGGCCCAGTCACAAAAATCCCACAGTAATTTAGACCTAAGTGCTAGATATATGCTTCAATATATAAATAGGAAGAAATTTTCCCTGTCAAGACTGGAGGCCTCCCATAAACAGGCCATCAATCCTCTTCAGGACCCCTTGAAATAGCCCATTTACTATCGACCCACTAAGGCATTTAAAAACATCTCTCAGAGATACTTACTGGATGGACATTTTCTCTCAGTGAAGGATTGAGAGTTCTGGCACGAAGTGCAGAATGAGGAAGCAAGTCCTCAACCAAGGGCCTTTATATGCCTTCTAAGTCTCTCTAAAAGGAGTTAGGGCTTTCCAAACCCTTTCCCACCCCCTCAGCTGAGAGAAGGGGAACAGAAGTGGCTTTCAGCACTTAGATCCTCCTGATGCTTGAGCATTATTTGGGCTTGCCGTTCCCATAACAGTTTTTTGGCTGTTTTCCAGAGACCTCAATCCTTCCCAAAGAGAATGACAAGTGGATTGGAAAGAAAGAAGCTGTGTGGGAGTGGCTAGCATCAGGCCTGAGCTGATCCGGGTCACCCCACTGGAAACTGGCACTATTCTCTGGCACTCACCTCCCTCTACCACCTCTGTGCCCTCATCTTCACCCTCATTTATTCATTCACTTACATCTTTTTAAAACATCTATTACATATCGTCTATGGGTCAGACAGGGATGGGCATTGTCCCCATCATCACAGATGGTGTAATTCTGCAAGGAAAACAAGAAACTAACAAACTATTGAATAAAATTTTTTAAGTGCCATGATTGGAATAATCATGATATGGAGTGTTATGGAAGCATATTGTAGCACCTCCAACCCTCTCTGGCTGCTTCATTGGCCCCATTCAGCACCCCAGTTACAATGAGGCTGAGGACTTTATGTCCTTCCAGTTTGCTAAGGATGAGCCCTTTTCATGTCCTTGCCTGTCACTAATGCTCGCTTGCTCTCCACCTCACCTTCCTGTTCATTGGTATGTGGGGAGACCTCAGAGAGTAGATGGCCTTATTTCCTTCACATTTCCATAAGCCTCAGTTTGCCAGAACAGACATGGTACTGCCTACTGGAAATGGACAAAATATATACTATACAAGCTGATGACTTTAACATTTTTTGAGAAACTCATTATCCATTTTGAAATTAAGAAGTGGTTATGGCTATTCACCCCAGAGCTCTTAAACAAAATGATTAACCTGAGCATCCCCAAGACAGAAGGCAAGAGCTTATTTTTCCAGCTTTCCTTGCAGTGAGGGCACAGACTTGTGACCTGGGCTCCACCAATCAGAGGAAGGGGCAGGGGTACTCATGGTAGTACACAGTGCCCAGCACCAGCTGTGTCTCTGCTCATCCAAGGCAGTCATAGTGCCTTCATGGAGCCATTCAACAGTGGGGCCTGGTGTATTACCACTGGCCTGGTATTATCCAAGCCCCATCCTTTAGCCATCTCAGGGATTCTATTAGCTACCTAATATTTAAAATATTTGTGTGCTGTTTGATTAACTGAAGTTGGTTTCATTGTTTAGAACTAAGAGCTCTGTCTCTGTAAAATGTTGATAATATAGGATACTGTGGTATCACATAGGATGAATATCTATATTGGTATATGGAGGTCCCAGAGGATTTTTGAGGAAGTCTCTAAGCTGAGATAAGAAGAATATGTAAAAGTTAGCCAGTCAAAGGGCAGGGAGAAGAGTGTTCAGGCGTGGCTGGTAGCATTTACAAAAGTCTAGAAGTGAGTGTGATTTGGGGAAATGGTGAAAGATGAAGCTAGATTAGAGAGAACCATAGGCCAGATTATGTAGAGATTTGTAAACTATGTAAAGAAATTGAGACCCATATCTTGAGAACACAAGGAATCACCAAAATGTGTTATTCAGAAGGGTGACACAATCTGATTTGCATTACTAAGACTACTTTACTTACATTCTATATATTGGAAAGGGATATTTGGGCAAGATAAATTACAGACCAAACAAGTAAAGGTAACTGATGTAGAGGGATGTGTTGGGGTAGGAGATGAATGATCAGATTCAAGAGATATTCCAGAGATGGACTGATCAAATTTTATGATTGGTAAATGCATTGGAGAAATAAAAGGTAGAAAAAAGGATAAGGATAGATTTCTGGATTGAAATATGGTACAAATACTTGAAGTACATACTGTGTGTGTGTGTGTGTGTGTGTGTGTGTGTGTGTGTGTGTGTGTCGCGTGTGTGTGTGTTAGAGAGATGTTTTAGCAATGCAGAGAGAATGAATTCTGATTTTTATATATTTATTAAAGAAAGAGATCACTGGGGGCTGTAATAGTTGGAAGACTTCATAGGGAAGTAGAGTGAGTTGGAATCCAAGTGACACGTGGGGTATGGGCACAGAGAAGATAAAAAAAATCTGGTAAAGGGAGCAGAGTGAGAGAAGGCAGAGTAGGCAGTGTAGGAAGCAATGTTAAAAGGAATTTCTATCTCTTGCACCACTTCTGTTGGCTCAGAAGTGTCTCTTCTTGAGTAGAATTATGGGCCATGTTGTGATACCTGTCCACTATCCACTGTCATTCCACTAAAGAGAAATTCCAGGAATGCTATAACCCAGCTGCTTTTCTTCATTTTCACCTCGTATTGCAAGGGGCCAAAGTAGAAGGCTTTGTGGCAGCCAGGTGCTAGAAAACCTATACTAGCTGAGTGATGAAGCACTGACAAACTGCATTTTCTATTGAAGAGTATTTTCTGGGAGATGAACACCAATCTGATGAGTGCCCATGACTGTACCAAATGCCTTTCATAGGTATTCCTGTGTTGACTTTGGTATTCTGGGACCATAGCCATGTTGTTTAAGAACAGGAATTAATTTTGGTGATTTTTGAATTTAGTTTTGCATCTTTGGTAGCCTTTATTTCTCAACTTGTCTCAATCCTAGAAATCAGTGGCTTGAGCGTCATTTAAAAAAATATAAGTCAAAGTTCATTCCTGGAAGACTTATAGACTCATGGATCATGTGAGTCATCAAGTTAGCATGCTTTATTAAAGTCAAAATGAAAACTAATTACTGTGCACTGAACCTCATGGAACCCGGAGTTCTTCAGGTATAAAACAAAGGAAGTATGCAAAAGCATTTTTTAGCTCAAGGTACTCTATACAAATATTAAGTGATATTCAGCAATGCTCATGCTTAGGGAGTGTGAGTTCATGTCTAATCTTCCAGCTAATACCTTTTACCTCAGAGATAACCCATTTCTCCATATTCTCTCTTGGGTGAAGTCAGAAAACAGCTAGGCTCTATCCTTCCCAAAGCATTGTTTTGACCTCTTGGCTTCTAAAGCCCCAAATGTGGATCTCTTTTTCATCCAACCGTACCCTTCTGTTGTTTCGGTGTTATACACTGGATCACCAGTGTGTTGTTCCTTTTTCTTTCTTCCTCTCCTCTTATTCTCCACCTTAATTTTTTGTTGTTTAGAAAAATCAGATCTTCAGTTTCTGTGTCTGCCAAACAAACTATTTCATTTTGATATATTTTGGTACATTTACCAAAATAATATTCCTTTCTTCATGCAGAGCTTTCTTTACATTTAGTTATTTTTGAGAGACAGAGTGACAGAGCACAAGTGGGGGAGGGGCAGAGAGAGAATGAGACACAGAATCCGAAGCAGGCTCCAGGCTCCGAGGTGTCAGCACAGAGCCGATGCGGGGTTCAAACTCACGAGCCGTGAGATCATGACCTGAGCCGAAGTCGGAAGCTTAACCGACTGAGCCACCCAGGCACCTCTACATGCAGAGATTTCTTAATAGGAACTGATTTCACGTTTCTTTGAAGAAACCATTTTTGAGAGAATAATCCCAGCCATGTGGCAGACTATGCTGGGCTTAGAGGTCACGGTGAGGAACTTGAATTAGATTGTATTCTTAGAGCAGTAAGAAGAAATTAAAGCATTTTGAACAGGGTCATGCCTGAGGTGATCTGATTTACATCAGTCTCCCGGATATTTGAAGAACAGATTATAAGCATCTAGAGTGGAAGCAGAGAAAGCAATAGTAGTAGTTGAGGTGAGCTGGTAACGATTTTTAGTCTAGAGTAGAGCAATGCAGATGGATTTGAGATCTGTTTGGTAGGTAGAAGTTTAGGGCTTTGTGTGATGTAACTGATATATGCCTGGGATGTAAGAAAATGCAGTCACGGGGACTATCATTTATCTCTTGTAACATAAAAATTAATCATCAAACCTGAGTGCCCTACAACAGTAAGTGCCTGGAGTGGCTGTCTAGGTAGATTTGCTGATATTGGCTGGACTTGCTGTCATAATTGGATTTGCCTGGCTGTTGGTTAATCTCTAGGTCTCAGCTGGGATGAGTGGGGTAAACTGGCTTTACCATACACATTTGTCCAGCAGGATAACCTGGGCACCTTCTGCCCGTGGCAGAAATGAAAGTGAGCAAGTAGAAATACAAAAAGTCGCTTAAGGGCTAGGCTCAGAACTGATAACCACCTCCACAATTTTCTGTTAGCCAAAACAAGTCCTGGGACCAGCCCATACCTCAAGGGGTATGAAAATAGCCTCTGCCTTTAGTGAGAACTACAGTGTCACACAGCAAGGTCATGGATACAGGGAGAGATGAAGAATTAGGGCCATTTTGTAGCCAGATGCATGAAGAACTAAGTACGATTTTTAGCAACTGAATGTCATACTGTTCTTTAAGACTAGGGGAGGAATAGTTGAGTGGAAATGGATGTATCAAGAGTTCCTGATGAAATTTGAGATTCTGCAAGATGTTTATCTTCTCCGTAAGACTTGTCCACTCTTCTTCCCTCCTATAGCACCTTGGATCCTCCTTAGCCTGAAGGAACTTGTTCAGTGGAGGTGGGATTCAAACCAAAGCAGTCTGATTCCAGACTGATTCCAGTCTGTATTCTTATAAGTACTATTTCTAACCCCACACTTAAGTTCTGATAAATATTATCTTCTCGATTTTATTATGTGCTTAATAACATTTTAGTACTCCTTGTAGACAGATACTCCTGGAAGCCTCCCAGTTAACTTGTCCCTAATCTGCGTCTTCAACCATTCCCCAATAATACTGTCAGAATGATTCTTCTTAAAGGAAAATTAGACCATGTCCCTTCTATTCTTAGATGCTTTCAAGAGGTCTGCATTACTTACTAGATAAAGTCTAAGCACTTTAGCATGACTATGGGATCCCCCATACCCTGATCCCTGCCTGTGTCATTTGTGTCTTTGTGTCCTCATCTGCCATGCTCTTTCATTTGTGTTCCAGCAGTACCAAGCTGCTCATTGCTTCTCATCAATTGTGTACCATTTCATGCTTCCCTTTGTTCATAGAGTCTAGCTAACTTTTCTTGGAAAAAGTTTTCTTTTTCTTCTCATCCTTCCGTTGTCCATCTGGTATATGCCTAGTTTCTATCACCACCCTGATAGAGCATCACCTTCCTGTGATGCCTCAGACAGAATGCTCTCTTTTATACTTTTCTTGGAAACGTTTATGTAAGTCCATTTTTATATGTATCACGTTACATTGTTTTATTGTTAGCATGTCTATCTTCCACTTTAGTTTGTGAGCTTCTTGATTGCTGAGTGATAGAATTAAATCACCCAGCACAATGACATTTGGCTAAACCATTCAACACCTGTCAGGATGGAAACTGGCAGCCACCCCAGCTGCTCCCCCAGGGTGAAAACCAATAGACTAGCAAAATCTGTGCACTCACTTCTGCTGCACCTCCATAAATCATGCAAGGCAAATATCCTGCCCCTCTTATCTCCCCACCACTGCCAAAATTAGTCTGCCCTGGCATCATTGAAAAATGTCATGGGGAAGGAGATAGACATATATATAGTCCCCTGCCATGCACACTCTATCTTCTGTCTTCTCTAGTAGATACCAGAGTGCTCTCTCTCTTTTTTTTAAATTTAATTTTATTTCATTAAAAACATTTGTTTTAATGCTTATTTATTTTTAAGAGAGACAGAGACAGAATGCAAGTGGGTTAGGGGCAGAGAGAGAGGGAGGCACAGAATCCGAAGCAGGCTCCAGGCTCCGAGCTGTCAGTACAGAGCCCGATGTGGGGCTCGAACTCACGAGCTCTGAGATCATGACCTGAGCTGAAGTCAGACGCTCAACTGACTGAGCCACCCAAGCACCCCCAGAGTGCTCTCTTATTGGTGGGTCTTGCCTCTCAGGAAATCCCCTTGCTTTGCACATGGCTATGTGAGTAATAGTTTACTTTGTGGTCTCTGGCTTGGGTGTGATATGTTTTGACATATCCTTAAAAAGGTGGAGCCTAGGCATCATTATGTTCAGGGCATCAGTATAAGAACTCAATAAAATTTGTTTGTTCAACCTAGTTAATATAGGTCACTAAAATAACTGCCTTAGTGAATTGAGCACGAGAATAATCTTAGAATTGTGTTTATAAAATGAGTGGAATTTGAGTTTGTTTTCTCTGAAGAATTTAAAATATTTTACTTAAAATGTTGATTATAGTCTTATTTTAATTAATTAGCTCTTGCTTCACACAGACACACAAAGCACAAAAGAGGATTCTGGGCCAGCCCTAGTGGATTAATGGTGCCTCAGCTATTTAAGGCCTTAGTACACTTTTAAGTTCTCTGGTTCTGCAAGTTGGTACAAATGCAAAGAAGAATGCGCAGCTGAAATCTTTCAGAACAGACTTTTTTCACCCTCTCTGGACCAGAGAACTGATTAGACAAAAGAACCTCAAATGTGGATTAGGAATAACTTATCCTCTTAACTTTAGGCACATGAATATCAGAAAAAGAACTATTCTAATAGCATTAGGAATCCTGGTTGTGCTAATCCAGTTTATGAAATTTTAGATTAATTATGGGTCATTCTCAGACAGTGGGAAAATAGGTTTACTAATAAAAGAAATTTGTTAATAACAATTGACTGAATGTCCACATATATCTTTGTTCCTTTACTTATTGGAGTATATTATCTGTTTTTGTTCTTGTTTCCCTACTTAGAGAGTTTCTTGAGACAGTGCCCTTGTTTATTTGTCACTGTGTGGTAAAGCCCAGCACTTAGTAAGTAGTTATTAAATATTTTATTCCAATGTAAATCGTAGTTATTTAAATTTGAATTTCTGCTTGTTAGATGTTAGCTTATGGAAATATATTTTTGTAAATTGATGTTGTATCCTGCATTCTTCCTAAACTCATTTATTCTGGCAGTTTTTTAAGTAGATTCCATCATATTTTCTAATAGAAGATCATGTTGCTGTAAATAAAGACAGTTTTACTTTTTCTATTCTAATCTAGATGGTTTTTATTTCTTTTCTCACCTTATTTTACTGACTAGAACCTCCAGGACAGTGTTAAATAGAAGTGGTAAAAGAGGACATCCTTGTCTAATTCCTGATCTTAAGTAGAAAATACTGAGTCTATCACCATAAAGTGTGATGTCAGCTGTAGCTTTTTTCATAGATGTCCTTTATCAGGTTGAGGAAATTTTCTACATACTGAGGGTTTTGAATCAGGAATGGATGTTAGATTATGTCAAATGCTTTATGTTGTTGTTTTCATTAAGATTATCATATGAATATTATTTATTAGTTTGTTAATATGGTGAATTATATTTATTTTCTTAGAATATTAAACCAACTTTGCATTTCTGGGATAAACCAGAAACATATTATCATTTTAATCAACTTTTAGATTCTGTTTAAGACTTTTACATCTATGTTCATGTAGGATATTAGTCTATAGTGTATTGTTTCTTGTAATGTTTTTGGTTAGTTTATGTTGGCTTTAAAGAATAAGTTGGAAATTGTTATCAGCTCTTAACTTGTCTGGAAGACTCTGTACAGATTACTATTATTTCTCCCTTCAGTGTTTGATGGACTTCATCAGTGAAGCCGTTTAAGCCTGAAACTTTTGTTTTTTGACAGGGTTTTGATAACAAATTCTATTTCTTTAGTAGAGATGGGACTCTAGATTATCTATTTCATTTAAGGTATCTATTTCATAAGATTTGTTAGTTTGTGTCTTTCAAAGAATTTATCCATTTCACCTAAGCTAGTGAATCTATTGGTATAATGTTGTCTATAATAATTCCATATTATTTTTTAATATCTGTAGAATCTGTAGTTATGTTGCATTTCTCATTCCTGATATTGGTAACTATACCTTTTTCCTTTTTTTTCACTGATAAATCTGGCTAGGGGTTTATCAGTTATTGATCTCAAAGAATAATCTTTTTTAATTTAATTTTTTTATTAATTTTGTTTCACGTTTATTTAGTTTGAGAGACAGAGTGTGCAAGCAGGGTATGGCAGAGAGAGAGAGAGAGAGAGAGAGAGAGAGAGAGAGAGAGAGAGAATCCCAAGCAGGCTCTGTGCTGTCAGTGCAGAGCCCAACACAGGGCTTGATCCCATAAACCATGAGATCATGACTTGAGCTGAAATCAAGAGTCAGACTCTAAACTGACTGAGTCAATCAGGTGCCCCAAAGACCCATCTCTTTAAACATATATATATATATGTGTATGTTTGTGTTTAAAACTGAATTTCTTGTTGGCTGAATATAGTTTGGTCTTTTTTATCAATCTGATAATATGTATCTTTTAGTTGGGATATATAGACCATTCATATTTAATGTGACTATTGATGTGGTTAAATTTGAGCCTACCGTCTTACTGTTTTCTGTTCATTTCTTCTATTCTTTGTCCCTCCCCTTTTTTCTGCCTTCTTTTGGATTAATCAATTCTGTTGTTGTTAATACCATCTAGTGTATTTTCATATCAGATGTTGTAGTTTTCATCTCTAGAATTTCTATTTGGGTCTTTTTTTTTAATATTTCCTGTATCTCTACTTAAATTTTTGAATATTTTAATATACCTGTCTGGTAACTATAACATATGTGTCAGTGTCAATTGACTGATTTTTGTCTTAATTATGGGTTATATTTTTCTGCTTCTTTGCATGCCTGGTAATTTTTATTGGTTACCAGGCATTTACATTTTTACTTCATTGGTTGCTAGGTTTATTTATATTTCTTTAAACATTTTTGTGCTTTGTTCTGGGACTCATTGTTTTTGGAAACAGGTGCTTTTGAGTTTTGTTATTAAGATTTCTCAAGTGGGATTGAAATGCTCAGCGTAAGGCCAATTTTTCAGTACTGTCCAAATACTAAGGCAAAATTTTTCTGTGTGTTCTACTAAATTCTCTATGAATCATGAGATTCTAGTTTGGATGGTGGTAATAGATAGGTCCTACTCTCAGTTCAATGCAGGTGACTATACTTTCCTCTAATCCAGACAGATTCCTCTTGGCCTTGGGTAATTTGCTTACATAAAAGCACTGATAAATATTTCAGCAGAATACTTAAGGGGGAAATTATGCAGAGCTTCAGAATTCTCTCTGTAGGTTTTCCCTTCTGTGGGACTCCTTCTTGTGAATTTTAAGTCACTGCATTCTCCTCAGATTCTCAGCTTCATCTCCGCAACTAAAATCTTCTAGATTCTATCTAGGTTCACTTTCTGGGCATCACAGCACAGAAACATTTCATAGCAGTAAGCTGGTACATTTGGATGACTTACCTTGTTTAGTGATCATTATTTTTTATAGTATGATGTTGAGTATCTCGGACACTGTTGTTTTAATTTTTATTATTTCAGGCAAGAGGATAAATCTAGTCTTAAGAGCTTAATTTTGGTTGGGAGCTGAAGTTCACCAACTGATAAAATTTTTGACATAAATTTCAGAGACCTGCTTAGATTTCATATAGAACAACTTGGAGGGGGGGTGTGTTACATATCTTTGGAAGTGGGAAAGTGAGATTATAGTATTTTATGACTAAAGGCATTAGGCATAATATGCTAATGCAGGCTGGATAATGCAGGAGGCAAGAAATTTTAAAAAGACTGTTAAGACTTACAAATAGTGTGTACACTATGTATATGGTAGTGAATCAAAAGAGAAACTCCCTCTTCTAAAGTTTTTTAATCTACACCCGATATGGAGCTCAAACTCCAAGATCAAGAGTTGTGTGCCCTTCCGACTGAGCCAACCCGGTGCCCCAAAGTCCCTTTCTTCATCAGACTTCATTAGAGTTTGCATGAGCACAAGTGTTTGCCTAATTTATTATTTTTTGCACTCATTGAGATGTTTTATTTAATTAGGATAGACAATATAGCCCCAAGAATATACAACATATGACATGCATTACCTCACAGCTTTGTATTTCCCCATTGTAACACCTGTATTGTATTATAATTGGCAATTTATTTGCTTCCCCAACCAATCTGTCAGCTTCTCTACATCAAGATTAGGGTGTTTTTATTTAGTCTTTTATCCCCATTGTCTAGCACAATGCAGAACACATAGCCAGTATAAGTGAGTGAACAAATGAATGGATGATTAGATGAATGAATGGTATAAATTTTTAGTATTAGGGTTGACTGTCAAGGAAGTTATTTTGGATAAATGGGTCTTTTGGTTACTTTTAGGTCACTGTCCTGACACCTAACAGTCAAAATAGCCAACACATTTATTCTCAAGCCCAAATGAGGTTGGTGTGTAATAATAATAGGGTTATGTGCTCAGTATATGGTTTTTTTTTTTGTTTGTTTGTTTTTTTGTTTTTTTTTTTTTTTGTGAGTCAGCTTCACACCCAGTGTGGAGCCCAGTGTGGGGCTTGAAGTCACGACCCTGAGATCAAAACCTGAGCTGAGATCAAGATTCAGATTCTTAACCAACTGAGCTACCCAGGTGCCCCTCAGTATATGTTTTTTTAAAGTTTTAATACTAATCTCTGTGACAACATCAAGCTTTTTATTGCCTTCAAATTTAAACAAATAAACAGCAGTATTTCCTAAACTCAAACAAGTGAGAAGCTAATTATATGTCCATTTGAGCAATATCCAGTACTTACTTCATGATATGGCAAAGGCAGCTCTATATTCTTCCAATATGAAGCAATAAATTGATAGATAAAATTTTTAAAAGGCAGCAGTTAATTGTGGATCATGGCCTTGGCAGCAGGATCCATGTATGGGTCTCTAGGACCAAGAACAATGCCTAGAAGGGGTGCCTGGGCGGCTCAGTCTGTTGGACGACTGACCTCAGCTCAAGTCATGATCTCATGGTCTGTGGGTTCTAGCCCTGTGTCGGGCTCTGTGCTGACAGCTCAGAGACTGGAGCATACTTCAGATGCTGTATCTCTCTCTTCTCTTTCTCGCCTTGTGTTCTATCGAAAATAAACATTAAAAAAATTTTTTTTAAAAAAGAACAATGCCTAAAAATGAATGAATGAAGAGGTGAATGAACAACACTTCATCCTTCTATAGGTTAATTCACTATCTCAAAATGACTCTGAGAGCATAACTCAAAAAAAGGAAAAGGTAAACCCATTTAGCAAAGTAATATCTATAATTGATGAGGATGCTATTATTATGGTTTATGAAGAGAATACCCATTTTTTAAAAAAATGTATATTCAATAACGCATATATTTTATAATCAAATGGCCTTGGGCCACTGTAGAAAATGGGTGGGAAGATTGTTTTTTAGGATATTTTTGAAATATAATGCTGTAGCTTAGCTCAAACTATTCAAGCCATGATTCAATACCCTGAATTCCAATCAAGTTTGTAAAATGAGGTGTCACATTGAAAACCTCTGCCAGAATTAAGTTGCTTCTCAGAAGGTCAGAATAGTACAAGGGCACACAGGGGAAGAGAAGGAGAGAAGCCACACATAAAAGAAAACATGGCAAAGTTGTGCATAAGTTATGGGGCTTTAATGATATTTTATAATTCAACGTCTGGCCAGATATTTGATAGGACATCAAATATAATTATGAAGAAGTGAAATATCAGAAAAGAATTCATTAAAGATGCTCAAGTCAGACTTGTCAAATTGACTTATTTCCAAACTCTGCTTATGTTACATATAAAAAAAAAGGTCAAGGGGGGGCGGAAATTAAATTAGATTCTGATAGCTTACCATGCGAGCTTTGTTTTTTTTTTTTGTTTTGTTTTTTGTTGTTGTTTTGTTTTGTTTTTACCATGCAAGCTTTGAGGTTTAGTTTGCAACTGCTGGTAATGGCACAAAAATGTGCATTCAAGCTGTGAGATATTCCGTGAAACTGCTACAATGACTTTTTCTGGCATCAATCATAAATGCAGAAATTCACATTCAATCCGATTTGCTAGCTTTTTTTTTTTTTTTACCACTATAAATCTCTCATGATCTTTCTTTAGCTAAGTTCATCATAACTGCCTGGTCATATACAGTTGAGACAATTATTCGAAGAAACTACATCTTAAAAATCACTTTCATTTTTAGTGTTCACACTTCTGAGTGGACACTATAGATTTTTTGTTTGAATCATCTACTGTTGAGCTAAATTGCTTTTTTATATATTTTTGTATGAGGACACATTTCTGAGTGGGTAATGTGTTATTATTTATATTCATTAATCAGGAATTTCTTTTAACAACTGATTTAGAAAGGCTCCAATTGCACTGAAATTACATTTTAACTGTTACATTGAGAAGATCTATTTTAGATTGTTATGGCTGTGAAGCTTCTAACTAGTAGAACATAGATTTGAAAGAATCAGTATAAAGATCACATTTGAAATAGGGTAGAAGAGACAGTGGTGCCATCTCTTCTATGAAGGGCATTAAATGAATTTCTCTACTATGGAATGGAGGAAAACTATTTAATCAGTCATTGGACCACTGGCTTCTTTCAGAGCTTCTGGGAATGTAAGAGGTGAAGAGAAAAGGAAGTGACAAGGAGTTCCTTCTTCCTCCCTGCCCGATGTCCGAACTTGGATTAAGTTGGAAACATTAGCTGGGTTTACAGAAATAAATAGATTTGTTGGTCTTTATTGAATTAACAGTCAGATTAATATAGTAAAACTACTATCAATTCAATAAACATTTCAGTCATACCAATGACTAGTTATATTTTCTTTGACTAGACCAACGCAGAATCCAAGATTAGTATAAAGGAGCTTAGAGATTATCTAGTACAAACCTCCCATTTACATGTTAGGATATTAAAGTTTGAAAAGTGTATCTAACTTATTAGTAAAAGTCTCATTGCTTTTACTTTCAACTTAGAATTGAAATGGCCTTCAATGGAGTACTACGTGGCAATGAGAAAGAATGAAATATGGCCCTTTGTAGCAACGTGGATGGAACTGGAGAGTGTGATGCTAAGTGAAATAAGCCATACAGAGAAAGACAGATACCATATGTGTTCACTCTTATGTGGATCCTGAGAAACTTAACAGGAACCCATGAGGGAGGGGAAGAAAAAAAAAAAGAGGTTAGGTTTGGGAGAGAGCCAAAGCATAAGAGACTCTTAAAAACTGAGAACAAACTAAGGGTTGATGGGGGGTGGGAGGGAGGGGAGGGTGGGTGATGGGTATTGAAGAGGGCATCTTTTGGGATGAGCACTGGGTGTTGTATGGAAACCAATTTGACAATAAATTTCGTATATTGAAAAAAAAAAGAATGAAAAAAAAAAAAAGAATTGAAATGGCCTTGGTGTGGAGTATAGCAACTAGATTTGGGGTATGTCAAAGCATATTTTCATATTTGTCAATTTTAATCTTTTCTCTCCACCAGAGAACATTTACTTCTGACAGCCCATGTGTGGCCCATATGGATGCCAGAGAGCACTTTTCTTTTTCTTTTTCTAACATTTATTCATTATTGAGAGACAGAGAGAGACAGAGCATGAACATGGGAGGGGCAGAGAGGGGGGAGACACAGAATCTGAAGTAAGCTCTAGGCTCTGAGCTGTCAGCACAGAGCCCAACGCGGGGCTCGAACCCACGAGCAGTGAGATCATGACATGAGCCGAAGTCAGACACCTAACTGACTGAGCCACCCAGGTGCCCCCAGAGAGCACTTTTCTATGTCACTTTTGATTATCAGGGGTGGGGCTCTAGGTCTTGTCTCTCAATTGGGCTATACCCAATATGAATGTCCAGACTGAGTTCCCTGGCAAAATTTACTTCCCACCATGGAAACCAATTTTCATGAACCCAGCTTGTAGGAGTCTGTCAAGCCAATAAGAATTAAGCTGTGATCTTTCTAGATTCAAGTAGTCATGTTAGTTAAAATCATGCTACATGAGAGATAAAGCAGTGTTTACCAAATCTACATTGTCATAAGAATCACCTGGGATACTTTTTAGAAATACAGATTCTCTCTCTGAAGATTCAGGCTCATTAGATCTAAGTTGGTAGTTAAGACAAGATGGAGAAACACAATAGGGCATGCAGGCTGGCTAAAGCAAGGCAGGCACAAAAGAACTTAGATGCCTGTTATCAGGGTAGGAAAAGCTTAAAAGGCAAGATCAGAGGTAGATCAGACAGAGAGGCAAGGGACCTTGTTGTTATTGGTTAGAGCATGCTTCAAAGTTGAGGCCAGTCAGGGTCATTTTTGGCTCTACGGAAAGACTCAATTCTCTAGAACTACCTCGTTGGTTCTTCTTCTAGTATTGTGTCATTAATTCCAGTTTACTTTGCCATGTCAAATTGTAAGTTCCTATAATTCCTGATGTTCCCAGTGTCCGGCATCATTGTCACTTGATTCAGATTGCTGGAATTAAAGCAAAACGGATTCTATAGGGATGGTGAAGAAAACTTACACAGAGGAATTCTTCCTGTTAAAGATGATTTAAAAATTTGCCTTTTAAAAATCATTGGCTGAGACTGTAAATGTACAACTCTCTCTTTAACAATGGTGGGACAGCTTCATTCTCTTGAGTGCTTTAGCGTCTGAATCTTGTGGAAAAGGAATGCCTTTTGTTGTGACCGGAGGCTATGGAAAAGTGTTCATGCCTTCAGATGATCTGGAGAGCTGTTCAATTCTGTCTTAATTCTCAGCAGCATCACATGGCTCCTCTGAGATCTTTTCTTTTTTTCCTGGTGGAAAGGATCTCTTAAATTATTTTACCTCCTTGTGCCTTTGTTTCCTCTTTTAATATGCCAGTAATAATTATACTTACCTCAAAGAGTTCTTCTGAGAATAAAATAAATTATTAATGCAAAGTACTTAGAATACTGCCTGGCAACAAGTGCTCAATAAATGTCAGCTATTATTATTTCTGTCACTTCAGAAGGAGAGTAGTTATGATGCTGAGGTAAGACAGAAAAGAATCATTGGGTCATGTGGAAGATTGATGACAAATGGTGGCCCTTATTCATGCCCTCTGCAATCTGTCTTTATAACTCTTTCTATCAAGAGATGGAATCTGTTTTCCCACTCCTCAAAACTGGGCTGGTCTGTGACTTCCTTAGACCAATGGAATGTGGTAGAAGAGATGCTGTGCCAGTTCCAGGCCTAATCCTCTAGAGGTATTGCCCAAGTCCACTCTGTGTCTTAGGACTTTTGTCTCTGCCGTGAAAAAAAGCCCAGGCTAGCCTGCTTAGAAGGTGAGAGACCACATGAAATGAAGACGATTCATCTCAGCTGAGGACATTCCAGGTCAGGCAAGACCAGAAAAACTATCCTGAGCCCAGCTGAAATTGCTTAACTGCAGAAGTATGAGTTACATAAATAGTCATGGTAAGCTTTTACATTTTGGGGGTGGTTGATAAAGGGGTAGAGGGCTTTTGGGAAGAAAGGTAAGTTGTGAGAAGGTGGCCAGAAAACGTATAGTAAGCAACAGTGTAATAAGGTTTAATAAGGTTTGTTAACCAGATTTGTCAGTGCCTTCTCCATTGGTGAGTTGTTGGGTTCTCCTTTTCCTGTTATAGGAAAGAGGGACATCTTTACAAATGGAAATTTCCTCCATAAATGTGAATTTCTTTTACAAAAGGGAAACGTGTGCCCTGATTTTAGATCTTTTTCTGGGTGTTCTGGTTCTCAGTAGCCTTTAGCTCAAAATAACCCACATGCCAAAGAGGCATATTTTGGGGTGGTGTATTCTGGTACTGTTTAAGATACAGAAGAAAAAAACCCCAAAATTTCTGGTCTTCAGGAGTTGTATTAATTTCCTATTATTACCACACACTTAGTGACCCAAACAACACACATTTATTATCTTATGGTTCTAGAGGTCAGAAGTCTAAATTGGTAGGACAAGGTCACTTTCCTTCTGGAGCCTCTAGGGGAGAATCTATTTCCTTTACTTTTCCGGCTTCTAGAGGCTGCTTCTATTCTTTGACTTGTGGCCCCTTCCTGTTTTGAAGCCAGCTGCGCAGCATTTTCTCTTCTGTTTTTTGCTTCCATCTCTTCACATCTGTCTTCCGTATTCCTCCTGTCTTTCTTCTATAAGGACCCTTGTGATTATATTGGGTCTACCCAGATAATCTGGGATGATCGCTCTATCTCAGGATCTTTATTTTCATCACATTTACAATGGTTTTTTGTTTGTTTGGTTGGTTTTTGTTGTTGTTGTTGTTTTAAGTTTTATAAGGTTGATAATCAGGGGTTTTTGGCATGAGGACATGAACTTGTTTGGGGGCCTGTTATTCAAGCAGACACAGGAGGATGCATTTTAGTAAAGCTCATCTTTATAGGATAAAGCCCAAATTTTTGAATATGAGTCAGATAAATTTTTATGTTCTTTCTTCCCAGCTGTGTCTCCAGTAAGTCCCTGCCTCAAATACGTAGTTCAGCACTTCTGCTTCTATTATTCCTCCCTAACAGAACAGATCTGTATCTCATCCCTATGATTCGCCCTTTTCCTGCGTACCCCTCCTCAACAGCCCAGCACCCACTGCCTGGAAAAATACTCAGCTAGGGGCTTCGCCTTATCTGAGAAATAGCATCCCTCTTATTTACTCCCAAAGGCCCCTTTGCCTGCCTCCACCACTGACTGTATTATACTATATTAGAACTGTTTATGTGTTGGCTGTCTTGCTCCATTACTCAAAAGCTCCTTGAGAGTAGGGAGTGTGTCATTCATTTTTTAAGGCTCATCACTTAGCATGGTATCTGGCACACAATAAGGGCTTAAGAAATGTCAAATGAATATCACTGAAATTATTTATCTATTACTAATTATATGAGGAAGAAAGATGGGAAAAGTTGAAGGAGTTTTTATCTTGAATTGTTAAGAAAGTTTTTGGTAAAGAACAGATTTCTCGCAGAGCCTGGAGAAGGAACAGCAGACAGGGGAAAGAGATGAGATGAGATACACATGACTCACAGGCAGTGATGATAACAAGAGCCAGAGGCGCTGAAGCTTGAGGGCTGCTCCTCTCGGTTGGGGTGTTTTTGATGTGTGCCTGCTTTGATCCCTGCTGTGTAGCTATGGCCCAGGATGTTCTGGAATGAAAAAAACTACTTACTGTTTCCTGTTCCCAAGATCCAGGGTGTGTTACAGAAGAAACACATGGTGAGGGGGTTGGTGGCAAAAGAATATTCATTTCCCAAAGGTAAATAGTCTCTCCAACATGGCTTCAGAGCTGAAGCAAAAGCAAAGAGGATGTACGGAGAGGCCATTTCAGTGTGCAGGAGAAAAGCAGAATGCAGCATAAAAGCAGAGACAAGAGGAAAACACTGAAGGGTGAGGTCAGCAAAGCTGTGTTGGTAATGGCAGCAGTGGCACACTGAGCCATGCGTGGAGGGATTTTGTCAGCCTCTTGGACAACACATGGGTACACAGATAGTGACATCTCAAGTGCTCTTATACTAAGGAACAGGACAACACAGTTGAGATCATGATGGGGGGGGCACACAGAAATACACTGCTGCCCCTCCCTGTATGGGAGACCAAGTGGAACTCCCACTGTGAGTTTATTTCTAGAAGCATGAATTATGTCCAAGTCATTCTTATTAAATTTATCTGAGGTGTGGATTCAATTATTCTCAAAAATTCCTTTTTGAAATAGAGCTTCCAATTTAGAAGTATGCTAAATCTGTACAACAGTCAGATCCTATTGACCATCTCAGGCTAGACTCTTATAAATGTACTGGTAGTTTAATCTTCCCAGCTTGGTAGAGAGAGAGCAGAATATGAATTTTTAAAAGGAAGAAGTACGTAGAACACCTTTGGGAGGTCATTGTGGGAAAATCAAGCACTATCATGCCACACATATTAAACAGTTTAAAAGGCAAACAGCTGGGACTGTACCTAAGCAAATATCTGATGGGACTTGATTAAAAAGAAGCTCTTTCTAAAATAGGCTACTTTTTAGAGTTAATTGTCCCAGCTCCCATATCCTGGTATTTGATGGGGTATATAAGCCAAGTTCAAAGTCACTGTAGTTCCATAAAGGTCGAAATCACATGATTTAGCACATCAGAAAAGAGAACTGGAAAAGTTCTTGCACATTTGGACACTAAAAAAATAGTTGACCGAACGAACACAAGTGGAGAGAAGCTGAAGCACCGAATCTATAAAACTTGTGCTTGTGAATGGGGTTAGCAATTGGGATGAAACATGAATGCCCTAAGTCCTGTGAGCCTCTGAGGCTTGCTTGGGTCTCTGCAATTTGGTCCCAGCAGAAAGCTAATAATATTAATAGCTGTGTTTTAATTGAGAGTGCATTGTGTACTACATTGTGAACTGGATATTTTAGATATATTGTTTCTAACTCTCAAAATAACTCCCCAAGGTACATAGTATCATCCCTGTTTTACACACGGGGAAACAGCTGTGAAAAGTTAAATAACTTTTCCAAAGTTACGTGGCTAGTGAATGACAGAACAGTAACTCAAACCCAGATCTGACTGCTAAATCAGTGTTTTGTACTCATCATACCACACTATCTCCAACAATATATATATTCTGAAAAATATTATCCTTGTAATAAAATTAGTACATGTTTGTAATAAATACAGGAAATATAGAAATGTATAGGGGAAAAATCAGTAATGACACCTCCACTGCTTTGTAAACATATGGCAATGCAAATAACTGATTCTCATTATTTGCAATAATGTTCTATAAAGTCACCATGGATACTGAGTTAGCAAATACTGAAAACTTGCTTCTAGGATAATTACAAGTTTAGGTTCCTGTGAGATTCTGATCACATTTTCATCAATCCATTAATTCATAACCTTGTTTTGTGTGTGTTTGTTTAAAGACATATTATTTAATATATGTTGTTGATGCATTAACGTTAACTCATAGCCGACAGTGCTATAACTCATGCCTGAATGAAGCTTATCTAACACATGCATTTTCTCTGTAAGATACATTCCAGTTTTGGTATGCCTAGGGACATTAGATAGCACTTTAGCTCTATGCTTGGGGTTAATTTTAAATAGTGAAACCACAGACCAAAAGCACAATAATGCAAAAAAACATAGCACCACATAGACTGCAAAAAAAGGATGATTACTTAGAGTATGAGAGCTGAAACAAGAAGGCAGAATGTCACCTTGTTCAACCTTAGTTGGAAACATGCGAGTTGGTGATTCAAATATTATGCCGCTCTGGGTATGTCCAGGGATGACCGTGAAGGTGCTGCAAGTGTCAGTTTGAGGGTTAAAGCAGATGAGTTCACAAATATGGAGTTGTGAATAATGAGGATCAAAAACTGATTGGTTCTGTGAAAATCATAGACACTGTACAAGAGAGCTTTTCAGAAACATTTATTCTATAAAATCTCATTTAGAGACTTCGGTGCCCCATACCCAAGACAGATCCATGCAGCTAGCTATTTATTTCATTTAACATCTCTTGAATCTCTCCTAAGTGTATGCTAGGCACTGATAGGTATTGGAGATAATAATGAACAAGACAGTTCCTAGCCTCTAGAAGCTCATGGTTTGATGGAAGGAGACAGACAGGTAAGCAAATTATTTTAACAAATTGTGGTAAGCTCAGTACTGGACGTAGGCATGGGGTCTTTTGGGAGCACACACAAGAGAGCCACTTCATAGAGGAGGGGTTGCCTCAGCTAAGTACTAAGGACACAGTCTGATTCAGTCAGGTGAAGATGAGAGGGACTGGTGACTGTTACTGCAAATAACACACAATAACATAGTAGATGTTAACAAAGGCCAATTAATGTGATTCGGAAGTCTTTGGAAACCAGTAGTAAAATGATTAATTACTAATTATTCTGGCCTGTGTTTTCCAGATAGCACAGGTTTTACTATATTTCTTTTAGCTCAGCCTGGACTTTATGGATCATCATAGCATAATTCATGCTTCCAACATGTCTTAAATGCTGGATAAGCAAAGGATCTTGTCTTGGTGTAGTATTTACCAAGGTAACTGTATTTGCGTCAGCTTTCTACATAGATGATAAAATCCCCCAAGGCAAAGATTTTTCTGAGTTCTTGGTAGAAAAGTCTGCAAAGAGAAATAATTGTCTACTACATAATTCGGGTTCCCTTGAGAGTATATATTAAGAATTTAGAAAGTTTATCCCAAATCTGAATTGTTCAGTTAAGCCTTCTCCTTTTCTGTCTTGTTCCATGTAGAAGCAAAGACTTGAAGGGTGGAGAGAAGGAATTATCATTTTTTTAATGTTTAAAAAAAATTTTTTTTAACGCTTATTCATTTTTTGATAGAGAGAGTGTGAGCGGGGGAGGGGCAGAGAGAGAGGGAGACACAGAATCCGAAGCAGGATCCAGGCTCTGAGCTGTCAGCACAGAGCCGGACGGGGGTGGGGTAGGGGTGGGGGGCTTGAACTCACAGACTGTGAGATCACGACCTGAGCCGAAGTTGAACGCTTAACCGACTGAGCCACCTGGGCGCCCCTTTTAATGTTTATTTTTGAGAGAGAGAGAGCACAAGCAAGGGAGGGAGGACAGCGAGAGAGGGAGACACAGAATCCGAAGCAGGCTCCAGGCTCTGAGCTTTCAACACAAGCCAACATGGGGCTCGAACTCAAACAGTTCATGACCTGAGCTGAAGTGGGATGCTTAGCCGACTGAGCCACCCAGACACCCCTTATTTATTTTTTATATAAGGATAATCTCATATATTTTCCTTTTCCAGATATTTATATTTATTTGTTTTCACTTGAAAAAAAATGATAGAATTTAGAACAGTTACAAGGATATACACATTAAAAAATAAGCCTTCCTATCCCCCCAATTCAGCATGTACTGTTTATCAATTGCTTGTAATTATCTTGAGGAAATGTTCTTTGCAGTTATCTACATATATTTAAAATGTAAAAGGCATAAAAATGAAAACAGAGGGCACAGTGGATAATAAGTATCCTAAGAAGACAGTTCCTTCAAACTCCATTTTCCCCCAAAAGGTAATGGTATATTTTACAACTCTTAAACAGACTGGGTACAAAGGCAATAAATAGTCTTTAGATTTTCTTACGTGTTTGTTTTAATTTTAAGGGAAAGGGAACTATTGTTCATTGGGACACATTGTATGCATATTCTATGCCAGGCACTTTATACATGTTATCTCATTTGGGTTCTCAAAGATGTCAAGAAGGAAGTATCATTCTCATTTTATAAATATGGAAACTGCATGTCAGAAAGATTAAAAATGTTAATGTAATGGAGCCACAATTAGAACCCAGTCCTGCATGATCCCAATATTTATGCTCATTCCATATATATTGAAGGTCCGATACATTATGTTTATTATTTTGTCTATAATTATACATACGACAATTGATATTAGGTCAGTGGGTTAAAAAATCCCTAACAGGGATTTGTAACTGTAAATTTATGCTTCCTAAATTTGTGCTTCATATCACTTTGTATTTGACGTTATAAAGCCATAAATATTCAGTAGAGTCGAATCCCTTTTAAGAAGACAATTCAGGACTAATCAGAGCTGCATCAGAGGAGACCTGCAGATGGCCCTGCTGCCCATGAGTCACCAAAATCAAACTTCCTAATAGTTTAAATAAACAAAACAAAAGATAGTCATTGTAGAAATTATCCAACAATGATTCCAAAAGTTAAATTCAACCAACATTTGGGTGATTCCTTCCAATCTATTGTTTGATGTTAAAATTTGATTTTCAGTTTAATGAACAATGAGTATCGTGCTTGATAATTTCTAGCCTAGCAATAGGTGGCATGAGTCTTAGTGGAGGGGACACAAGAGTATCAATTAAGCTGGGGAAGAGAAAGAAATTTGGACTCTTTGCTCGAGCATAAGGTGCTGCCTGACAAATCAGATCGTGAGAATCATGAGACAGAATGCAGTCTTCAGAACTTCCAAGTAACCTGAAAGCTGATGAAAGCCCACAAATGTAAAAATCTGAGACATTGTACATAATGAACAAGAATGGCAGGTCTTGATCATTGTATTTTTAGCTTCGGCATGAAGTTTTGGGAAATTTATTACCAATCTCAAATCCTAACCAGCCATAGAAGTTTTAGAAGACAAAAAAAAGAGCTACTTTTTCTTGAACCATTAAAAGACATAAAGTCCTGGAGAAAGAACTTCAAGATTTTCATAGGGCTGTATCTGGTTGGTAAGATTATGGGTGATTTAAACTTTTGTTTCCAAATCATCTACAATAAATGGAAATAACTTTTTAACAAGAGAAATTAAAATTAGTAAATGCTAAAGTAAAAACTAAATGAAAACTGATTCTCACAACCTCTCCTCCCTCCGTCCCCCTTTCTCTCTGGTATCATATTAACAGAAATCCTCCCCACCAACCCCTCGCTGCTTTTTGTTCTTTTTAATGCTAGGGGTCCTCTGTGGTGAGGATGAGGTGTTCCACGCAGACCTCCATTCACTGCTATGTCATGAATTCCCCCAGCTGCCAGGACTATTGGCTGCAGTCCTCTTTAGGAACTGTATGCTTGGCAGAAGCGAGTTGTCTCACTCAAGGTTACACCTCCTCTTCAGAATCAACCCATATTCAGTGACTGGTTTACATAAAGGTACAAAGGCCTAGCACTTTCTCTGTTTGGGACAATTCTGAAGAGCCATCTCAGCTTCAGAGCCCCTCATGGGATCAGCTGAGGCCTCTGTTGCAATTGCACTGTAGTTCAACTTTTTCTTTTGCCCCATCCCAACTCCATCACTTTCTTACAAGTGTTCCCGAGAGTACTTTCCAGTAATATTCTATGCAAATATTTGTCTCAAAATATGGGGAACATGACCTATAATAGAACTAAGACTAGTTCCAGGAAGATGACTAAAATTGAGTTTTAGAGTCAGATCAGCCGATGGCTGGCTCATAATGAGGGGACTATCACTGGTGGCTGGTAAGGTACTAATAGTCCCTGCCCAGACTTTTATTGGTGAACTGCCAACAGCTCCCAGCCAGAATAGCAAATCTAAAATAGTATCATTCAATTGTTCTCTGGGATTGCTTTTTTACAAGTCTACCATTATTTTTATTTTCCTGTATAAATTATGTTTTTCTCTGGATTTTTAAAAAAGTGTTTATTTGAGAGAAAGAGTGCGTGTGCATGCAGGGGAGGGGCAGAGAGAAGGAGAGAGCGAATCCCAAGCAGGCTCTGAGATGTCAGTGTGGAGCCCTACACAGGGCTTTCACGACCTGAGCTGAAATCAAGATTCAGAAGCTTAACCGACTGAGCCACCCAGATGATCCTCTCTGGATACTTTTAAGATTTCTCTATCAATAGTTCTCAGCAACCTGATTGTAGTATGTGCCTTGGTGTGGTTTTCTTTCTTTTGCTGGGGGTTACCTGAGTTTCTGTGGATTTGTGGTCTTCATCACATTTAGAAGAAATGCCATTACTTTTGACCAATAATTTTTATGTCTTCCTTTTTTTCTTCTCTCATTCCTAGGCTCCTGTTGTACACATTACTCAGTTTCATAGTTTCACACACTTCACTGAGGCTCTGTGCTTTTTTCTCATTTTGTTTTCTCTTTATCTTGGGTAGTGCCTATTGCTGTTTTCAAGTTCACAGATCTTTTTTTCTGCTGTGTCTAATTTGCTCTTAATTTCATTATATATATCTTTCATTTTGGGTATTGTATTTTTAATATTTACAATTTCTATTTGGATCTTTTTAAATATCTTCTATCACTGTGTTCCCTATTTCATTCATATCCTACAATATACTTATAATAATTGTTAAAGTGTCTGTTAATTCCATTATATCTGTCATTCCAGGGTGTCTATTGACTGATTTTTTCCCCCCGGTTATGGGTTACATATATTTTTTCTGTTTCTTTGCATGTCTAATAATTTTTTTCTTTTTATTATTACTATTATTTTTCTATTGAAGTATGTTGGCATACAACATATTAGTTTTGGGTGTACAACATAATGATATAACATTGTATATATTATGAAATGATCACATAGTAAGTCATGTCTGGTAATTTTTTATTAGATGCTGGACATTGTGATTTTTACATTGTTGAATGCTGGGTTTTGTTTTATTTTTAAAAGTGTGGAACTTATGGTGGCACACAGGAAGTTACTTGATCAATTTGAACATTTTGAGGCTTGTTTTTAAGGTTTGTTAGGGTTAATCCATAGCAGTTTTTATTCTAGGGCTAATTTGGTCCCACTAGTAAAGCATAACTCTCCTGAAGATGCTATCCAATGCCCCATGTATTAGGAGCTTTATTCTGGCTGGTAACATGAACTATTCCCAGCTCAGTGAGGTCCAGGGATTATTTGATTTACTGCTTATGTTATTTTGTTGGTCTTGTTGAATAGTACTCAAATGATTTCCTTCACCCAACCCCAATTATTACTCAGAAAAAACCTTTAGACTATTCTGCAGATCTCTAGAGCTTTTTGTTGTTTTGCAGCTCTTCAGTCATCCTGAACTCTGGCCTCTAGCTACTAAATGTAGTGAGACACTGGGCTTTGTTTTGGTTCTCTCTCCCTGTACTGTGGCCTGATAGTTGCCTCCAGGTAGTAATCTAGGGGTAATCATAAGTCTCACCACCTTTGTTTCCCCTTTTCTCAGTTATCACAGTCCCATATTACCTACAGCTCATTATCTAAAAACAGTTGTTTCATATAATTTGGTCTCCTAGTTGCTTATGGAAGAACAATTCAGAGATCAACCAGTGTATATGAATCTATGCTTTAATTCAAAAATTGTTTTTATAATGAGGAAAAAATCATCACTACTTTCATTTGTCTTTTACATTCTGCATTTCCTCCATGCACATTCTGAGGTTTTCAGGAGATAACAGCTAATCTGTACATCCCCCACCCCTAGTTCTTAGAAAATAAGAAATAAGATTCTGAGTCAATAAAAGAGCTATTTTTGAGTAATAAAAGATTGTTAGTTGCTGTACTTTATTGTATTTAGAACTGTTAAGTTTATTCTAGTGAAACTGACTTTATTTCTTTCAGTTAAGAGTTTAATATTAAAACTAGCCATCCTTCATTTTCTCTCCTAGAAAGGCTTCAACGCCACACACACACACACACACACACACACACACACACTCTTTACCTTCAAAATCAAAGGCTGGTATATCTGTTGGAGAAGTACACAGGTTGCCAGGATATAAAATTTCAGAACTATCTCTAATTTCACCAAATATGAGGTCAAATTATTGCCAATGATAGAATAGAAACATATGGTGAAAACTGCATCCCATGTTTTCACATACTCAAGAATATTGGTTCTGAAGGTATTTGCACTTTCCTTCCTTATCAAATTTTCCCTTTATATTAGATTAAAATTTTTTAGCCAGTGTGTACAATCAGAACCCTAATCTCGTAACTAAACAATAGTTTAATAAGACTCACCAATTGTTCACAATTTTGTTTGGTTCATGTGTGCCCAAAACAACTGAAAGAATACAGGACTATGTTTTTGCTAAGATCTCTTCTAAGTGCTATAATTCTAGGTAATTCTAATAATAATTGTTAATATTTATAGAATGCTTCTTCTAGGCTAGATACTGCTAAGCACTACATATGCATTGTTCAGTTTAATTCTCACAACAATCCTAAAAGAGAGATACTATTATAATCTTTATCTTATGGATAAGGAAAGTAGAACTTAGAGCAGTTAAGTAATTTGTCTGAGGTTACATAGTAAATAGCATGGTAAAATTCAAACCTGACTTCAAATTCATGTCATTAAAATTTTTTAAAGTTTGTTTATTTATGTATTTATTTATGTATTTATTTATTTATTTATAGCAAGCAAGAGAAAGCAAAAACATGAGTGGGGTAGGGGCAGAGAAAGAGGGAGAGGGAGTGAGAGAGAATTCCAGGCAGGCTCCATACTGTCAGTGCAGAGTCAGATGCAGGGGTTGAACTCAGGAATAGTGAGATCATGACCTGAGCCAAAATCAAGAGTGAGACACTTAACCGAATGAGCCACCCAGGCACCCCATGTTACTAAATTGTTACACCAATTTTATAATCTCAATTGCATGCACACTAGCTCAGATGAAAAATTACTGTCTTTATAGTATTTATATATTTAATATCAATAAATACAAAAACAAAATTAAATTGTTACAAACCCACAATAATTTTTATCTCAATATGCATAGAATTCACATTATACATCTTTAAACAGGAAGTTTTAGCATATAAACACCTTAGAAAAAGATCTAATTTGGTCCTATAATCTTACAGCTAAGGTTTCTGGGCAAAAGATATATAGTTGCCATTTTCTATTCAAGTTTTTAATAAAAAATCTCAAATGAAACACTGTCATTTTAGAGTACAACATTACATTGATAAATCAAAAGTCATTGAACAATAAGTGTTAATGACATCCCAGATACTCTGTACATTTTTACACTTGAATGGATATTAAATAATCTTAGAGTAAAATATGGAAGAAAAACTGCCTCAAGTTTGTGTTAAGTCAGTAAAGCAGAAATATAGATAACCCTGTATTAAGATGAAAAGCATTTATAATCTGCATTTTCTTCCAGTGAAATAATAAAGCCAATGTGCCACCAGGTTGGTATTTACTTGTTTATAAAAAGTGTTTAGGGACTGATTCTCAAAGTTGGGTAAATATTGGTATCATCTAGAGAGTTTGAAAATACTGATGCCTATATATCATCCCTTAAAATTTGGATGTAACTGATATAAGGTAGAGCCTGAGCATGTATTATTTTAAAACTTTCCAGGTGATTCTAATATGTAACAGTTTGAAAAACACTAGCTGAGAGAACTGTTACATAACTAAAGAGCTCAGTATTCAGCTGAAGGACTCCTTCAGAGTGTGTATTGTTATTTTAAGTATCTGATAGGTGTCTCCCTTGATTAGAAAATAAATACTTTCAAGAAAGACATTTTGTTTTATTCATCTTAGTCTCTCTATCACTGGAATAATAAAAGGCACATAGTAGTTGCTAAATAAATATATTTTGAATGAATACATGATTGCTTTATACTTCTTTTACACCACTATCTTCCAGTAGATACATGAACATAAGAATGCAAGATATTTATTGAAAAATTGAATGACTGAAGCACTTGGGATAAATGTTTAAAGCCAACTGAAGACTTACATGTACATATTTTAAAAACACACATATATAAATAGATCAAAAGTAGAAAAAGAGTATACAAAAGAGTGCAGCATTTAACAGTAGAGAATTCACTGAGTTTTCCAATATTCTTCACATTCTTATTCTTAGAAATAAGAGTATCCCTAAATAACTTGTACTTTAACTAGTATTCATAAGCACATGTGCAGATAAGTTAATTTCTTTTAAAAACAGAATTATAGCTTAATCTTGATAAACATGTCAGGTTTCAAAATTCAAGTAAATAAAATTTTAGCACACACCGTAATAGCTTTTCCAGATGTTGTATCAAAAAAAAAAAAATTGTTTCTGGTTAAAGTATCTGGTATTGCTTTTGTTATTTGCTCACAGTTGAGACTCACTACTTTCTTAGCAGTCTTACACTGATAAAAAATTACTTTGGTACCATAAATGTGTTTTATTTAGAAAAACCTTATTAATAAATAGACTTCCTTTTTTAGTAGCTAAATTCTTAAGTATGGCTTCATTCACCAAAGTTCTACAAGTATTACATAATTTTTAATACAGTTAGTATCTTAGACTACGAAACTTTGTTTTTTTTAAAATTAGCATTGGTTGTTTGATTGTAGGTTTGTCACCAAAAAGTACTGCTTCGCTCTCCGTGGTTGGAAATCTTTTCTGATATATCAAGGGATATTCCTTCTGAAACTTAAAAATGAGGTGAGGAATTAGAGAGTATTTAACATTATTATCCTAGCTGAAGCCAATGTTCAACATTTTATAAGAATTCAGTGACTTTCTCAAAGATGTATTTCAGAAATGAGTATCTTTTCAATTTATCCTTGCCTCTCCCTCTGCTTTCTCATATATGAAAGGTGTAAGGTAAGATTTCTTAGATCCCAGTTAGCATTAATATACAAGGATTCTCTTCTGATGTGTTTTCCTCCTAAATTCTAGATGTTCTTCCTTTCCATTGGTAAAGCCTATGAAGGCCAGAATGATCTAGTATACTTCATATTTGAGTATCTCAGACCTGGAATTAAACTTGCCAGCATCATGTTACTACTGGATTTTGGTAGAGATAAAAATTGTAAATGGTAATAATGAGTCACCAAAAGCTATGTATTACAATCAAATTTTATAATTGTTTTTTCAGGGCAATCTAAGTTATAATCATTGGAAGTAAAGGAAGAGTTCTCTGTTATTATTGTTATTATTTAAATTTAGTAAGAGTATATTTATATTTATAAAGAGTAAAACCAGGAATGTAGGTTACATTTACATAAACACCTATATATACAATCTAAAATCTAATATCTAAAATCCAAAATAATGAGAAATTAGATTCTAAATGTTACTAAATAACAATCAGCAACAGCATATTGAAAAAGATTTATGTGATTGAGAACTTATGCATTCTCTTACCTGTTTTAGTTTTTTCCTTTTCTCCTTTAGAGGCAAACTCTTGTTTTTAATAATATTCTCTAAAAGTTCTGCAATTGCAGCTTGTGAGGTAGACACTTTTTGTTCATCAAACTCCTGAGCACTAATCTGCTTACAGTATGAATATGTTGGCAAAGGAACAATCAGTCCATCTCCAGGATTTTTAATCTGTTTTGAACAAAATGATATAGTCCAAGTCTATTAATTCTGTTCATGTTCCTGTTTGCTAAGTGTTCTTTTGATAGGATTTAGCATGTATTCATTCTCCACCAAACATTCAACATTTAAAAAAAAAAAACTGTGTTATGCAATATAGTGATAAATCCCAGGATCTACATCCCAGACCCACAACCTACTAGCTTTGTAACCTTCAGCAAGTTATTTAACTTCTCTTGGTCTGTTTCCTCACCTGTAAAATGGGGATTACATGAGATAATGTATACAAAGGGCTTAGAACAGAATAAGTATTAAATAAGGCAGCCATCCATCATCATTGCTATTAACCATGTATTTTATTCTTTTAACTACAAAACAATAAAAATCAAAGTAATATTTGAAAAGTTTTATTTATTTTGTGAGACAGGGAGGGAGGGAGAGAGAGAGTGTGTGTGGGCAGGGAGGTGCAGAGAGAGAGAGATGGAGAGAGGGAGAGAGGTGGGGGGCGGGGAGAGAGAGAGCGAGAGAGAGAGAATTCCAAGCAGGCTCTATACTGTCAGCGGAGAGCCCGACACGGGGCTTGAACTCATGAACCACGAGATCATGACCTGAGCTGAAATCAATAGACACTTAACTGACTGAGCCACCCAGGTGCCCCAAAGTGATGTTTTAATTCACTTTAAAATATTAATGTTTTGATGTAGTGAGAGTATTCATATACTGTTTTTGAGGTGTAGGAGCATGGGAAGATACTATAACATCTGCTCATAAAGGAAGGAAATTATAGGGATAATTATGTTAAGCAAGGGCAATATTAGAATGGTATGTATGGGAAGAAACATGAATATATGTGCTGGGCTGCCAAAGAGTGAATATAATAGACATCTGTTGTTTTGGTTACTCAGTATTCCTTCTCTCCTTCTTTTAATAGTTTCTTCCCGTTCCACCTCCACTATCCTCACCTTTTTTGAAGAACAGATTCTCCTCTAATCTATGGAGAGCCAATCAGAGCATGGCCCTGTCTCCAACGCACTCACCCTCAACCACCTAAAAGATGTGTATTTAGCCTGAATGGGGCCAATCAGAGTCCATGTGAAGAACTTTTCAAACTGGTAGGTGAAGGGATAGTTCTTTTTTCCTTTGGATTAAAAATGTTAAGTCTGTGATTTAAGAACTTTAATCAGACTTATGGATCCCCCATCATGTGAAGGAGCCTTTTGTCAAATACAGGACCAAAATGGAAATAAGAGATGAAGGAAACAGTTTTATTGCTATTTGAGTCTCCAAATTCTGTCTACATTCCTGACTTTTAGAGGTTATTTACGTGAGCTGATAAAGTCTTCCCTTTTCATTAGGCTAGTTTGAGATGAATTTGCCACTTGGAACTGACTAATGCAGAAAATTTTAAGATTTACAATACATACATAGCCCTTTTTTAAGTAGTCAAGATGTTTATCCACTGCAGTCTGTAAGTAAGAGGGTACTTGAAGAATTTCCTGGTGATGATCCATTAAGAAAGAAACTAATCTTGCAGCAAGAAGCTCATCAAGATCCACCTCTTCAGCACAGCATAGCACACACCGAGAAAAAGTGTGTATCATCTAGAAACAAAAGATGTGAATTTAAAAATTTAAGGTATTATATAAATAAGAGTATCAGTAGTTTCTGGGTATCATTGCTAAAGTACTGAGATAAAGCGATAAGCAGACTTCAGCTTACAAATGAGGACAATTAATTACATTAGAAAGGTAAGAACTTAAAGTACTTGTTAAGTATTTCCTTAATATAATTCTAAAGGATTATAAAAGGCTTAGTTTTTTCTTTAATTTTGTCACAATTGTATCAGTAAATATCATGGGTTTTATTGGTATCATATAGATATGTTACTTAGAGAATGTTAAAGAATAATGACTTATTACATTAAATTAATCTCATAAAACACAAGCCAGGAGAATACATAATATAGAAACTTAGTGGTTATAAAGTTGGTACCATTTAGTTTTTGAAATTCTGGAAAATAGTTTTTAATTATTTTGTCAGACTTTAAAGACAATACATGTATTGTTCAATTCCATCATAAGGAGTCTTCAAAGTCTGGGATAAGTTTTGTGTTTCATAACTCATTTACTCTCAATCATATCCATATTACCCACTAAGTATTAGACACACGTAAACAGACACCTTATTCTAAAATAATTACAGTTATAAGAATTCTATTTTAAGAATTTTGTACATAATAGACAATGAACATATTTATTGAAATATTTTTGGTTTTATTCCTACATGTCAGTCATGTTTTCCTTTCTCCTTCCAAGACTCAGTCCTTAGCTTTTTAGTCTTCTTTCTTAGTTTTGTAGAGTTCATTTACTCTCAAAGCTTCAATTACTACCTCCCTCCAAACAATCTGCCTTCTGCCCTGATCTTCACCAGGCTCACATTTCTAACAGTCTGTTGGATAAACTTCACTTGAATGTCCTGTATAAACTCAAACTCAAAAAGCATAAAACTGAAATTATCTCCTTTCTACTCATGTCTCTCAAAATACATTCCTCTACAAACTTCTCTATGCTTTTTAATGGTGTCACAATTATGCAAGAATAATTCTTCTTCTGTAGTTTGGGTCTATCATTGTTAAAGAACTGTCCTTAATGAGTAGAAGAATAGAGCTCAACTCTAGATTCCTTGCTATAAGAAAATCATTTGAAGTTGCACTGAGGAAGTGGCAGCTCTTGAAGAGAGAGAAAGAGAGAGAAGATACTATTTTAAGAGTTCATTTCCAATCAATAGCTGTATAAAATGCCTCTACCCTCATCCTCTTATGGAGTCTGAGACTGCTTCACAGTAGTTTGTCCCAATTTCTTACCCACAGTGACATGCTATCCTGATTCACATAATTCATCAAATACAACTTTCCCACTACCATAATATTCCCATTAATTCTCTAGAGTTATAGTGCCCTTATGCTTTTAACTGTGCCTACTATCTCCTCTTCCTTCCCCACCAAACAGCATTGGCATAAGGCAATGGAATGTGGTCTGATGGTCTAGGTCAATCACTACAAAGTGATATGAATGAAGAGGTAAAGTGCTCAGACAAGATAAAGGTCAGGATATGAAAGTACAACATACTGGGCACAAAGGATTAATGCACCAACATTCTGCTACTAGGAAAGATATTTTTAAGAGCCTTTCTACCCAAGAATCTAGGACATCATTCAAGTAGTACTTTTAGGTGATTTGCTTTTCTTTTTATAGTTTATGAACCAAGGCTTATTCCTTCCTTAAGAAATCAACTTACCAGTGATCTTGTACCCATTGCATCATGAAGTTGGGGCATATCAACATTTTGACTCATTCGAGAAATCATGCGCATTAAAAGTTGAAGCTTTCTACGATTTGGTGGGGGAAGTAACAAACAACATAACTGTAGTGCATCGATGGCAACCCTCTCTAAATGAGGTTGCAGCAAACCTGGAAGGCAAAATTATACCCCACCCCCGAAAAAAATCATCAATGACACTAGTTGCTTTCATATTATGCACATATACAGTTACATAAAGAATACAGTTATATAAATATTAAAATAATATTTTAGTATCTAATTTCTTATAACTGTCCCTAGAAATTTCCACATTCCTCAAAAGCATGGTAAGATGCTCATTTTCTTCATAACCTATTTGAGTACTAATATCCTTCACTTACTACAAATAAAGTGACTCAGAATAAGTTAAAATGAAGTAAAAGAAAATAAGTGCTTTATATAAGTAGAATAAATCTTGGTTATGCCATGACAAGAGTCTTTTACGATAAAAACTTTTCCTTTTGGAGGAAAAATATAAAGCAGTTTCAGAGAAGAAAAGACAGGTAAGCAACAGTTAGTAAGCACTAAAAGTTAATATTACATGCATTGAAAGCATCAACCTTACTTTGTGTGCCAGTCAATACAGAAGAAGCTGGAGGTAAAGAATTTTCTGAAAGTTCTATTGTACTTTTGCAGAGTCTTTTATTGATTGTGGTACTAGACTCTCCGAGTTCATTTTCCATAGCTGTTTGTATACTTGTGCTGAGATGTCCAAGATTTGGTTTCATGATAATTTCAGCCACTGGCATATTGATATAACTATTACTTCTTGTACTACTTCTTAAAAGTAAACTCTGAGATCTACAAGGCTGTTTTGACTTGCATTTCCCAATACATAACTCCTCTTGGTCTTGAACAGTCAAAGTAGAGGTTCTCTTAAAACCAACACAGAGTGGTTTTTGAGTACTTTCCTCTGAATGAAGATTCATTAGGGATTCCTGTTTGGTCTTAGACTCTAAAAACTGCTTATTATTTTGTCCTTCTCTATTCACAACAGATTGATGGAAGACACTGGAGACCTCTTTACTTGAACTCCCTGGTAAGTCTACAATTCCTTCTAAAGAATAGCATCTTGATTTGACGTTAGAGGATAGAACATGCATACTACTTAAGCCTATTAAATTATGACAACTTCCTCCCATTATGTCATTAGCACTGGCTCTTCTATTTTTAAAATTAACTAGCTGCATTTTCTTAGCACATTTTTCTTGAAATCCTTGATCACTTATCTGCAGTCTCTTAGTAGTATCTGATTCTTCTTTGTTTTTGTCTTTATGAAGCAGACTGAGAAGAAGACACTCAGTTGATTTGAAGGAATTCAAATTGTTTAAGCGAAGGATTTTTGAAGACTGTGGATCATCTTGGATTTTATGTATCCCACTGGGTCTATCTGAAACTGTGACGTAGCCACAAACAACTACCAGGAAATGAAACAAAAATTAAGATGCAACTGTGTGACAGTGGACAAAAATAAAACAAAAACAATAGTAAAGTTAAAAAAATAAAGCATTACTATAGTATATATTGTTAGTATAGTACAACAGCAGTTGCTTAATTCAGAAGCCACTTAAATAGGACACATGCAACATTCAGTTACAAAGTGCAAGACTGAGTAGAGGTTTTCCAACTTGTGATATAAATCACTTAAAAATCTTTTCAAAAATCTAATTAAAGGAATTGAGTAAATACATTAAAAAATCACTGGCTTTGTCTACAAGTATTAGAAAGCTCTTAATTATAAGACAACTAACTGTACTATAATAAAACTTACACATTTGGTCTTTGTCTCTAGTAACTGGTATAGTGATCCTAAAACGTTTAGAATTTCCAGAGAGGGCGTCTTTTGTTATCCATAGTACACCTACTGGAGAACATCTGAGTTTATGGTAATGAGGTGACTTAGGGCTGAACTTGCTTAGAAGGTTGGAGCTTTCAATCTACCTCAGACCTCCCTGAATGACAGAAGGATGTGGACTGAAGACTCAGCAAAATCACCAATAACTGATGATTTAATCAATCATGCCTATGTAACTAAGCCTCAGTTAAAACTATGAAGTAACAAGGCCAACAGAGCATACAGGTTGGTGAACACATTGACATGATTGGGAGGGTGGAATCCCTGGAGAGGGCATGAAAGCTGTGTACAACCCTTACTTCTTCCACATAGCTGTTTCTGACTTGTATCTTTTATAAAAACTGGTACTCATTAAATAAAGCAGTTTCCAGAGTTCTGTGAGTTGTACTCAATTATTAAACCCAAGGAAGGTTGAAGGGACACCCAAACTGGTAGTCAGGGCAGAAATGCGAGTGAGTAAGCCTGAGGACCTCATCTGCAGGTGGTACCTGAAGTGTGAGGGCAGTCTTGTGGAACTGAGCCCTTAATCTGTGGAGTCTGCATAACTTTGGGTGGTTAGTATCAGAATTTAAGGAATTTGTCCTTCACTTGTAGGGTCTGGTCTAACTCTGGGTAGTCAGTGTCAGAAATGAATTGAATTGTAGTACACCCGATTGATGTGAATAACTGGTGTGAGAATGATATATTTGAATTACTGGAAGACAACATAACAGGAACCATAGTATTCCCAAACTGTAAAATAATTTATAGCTTGCCATCTTCATATTTACCTACACTTTGAGATCTTTTAAATTATGGGAAACTTGAAAATGTTAATAAATTTACATAATAAGTAAAAACTCATACATACCCAAAATGCTTACAAATAATTCATAATATTCAAAGGTAAGCAGAGGTTCAGGGAGATCTAGAAAATAATCTGCTATTGTTCTGAATACATCTCGTTCAAATCCAACATAAGTTGGATTATTCATATTACTTCTTGGCCCTAAAAGATAGAAGGCAAAAAAAATTGGTAAAATATATTTTATTTAAAAAAATTTTTTTCTACGTGGCAATGAGAAAGAATGAAATATGGCCTTTTGTAGCAACGTGGATGGAACTGGAGAGTGTGATGCTAAGTGAAATAAGCCATACAGAGAAAGACAGATACCATATGGTTTCACTCTTATGTGGATCCTGAGAAACTTAACAGAAACCCATGGGGGAGGGGAAGGGAAAAAAAAAAAGAAGAGGTTAGAGTGGGAGAGAGCCAAAGCATAAGAGACTGTTAAAAACTGAGAACAAACTGAGGGTTGATGGGGGGTGGGAGGGAGGGGTAGGTGGGTGATGGGTATTGAGGAGGGCACCTTTTGGGATGAGCACTGGGTGTTGTATGGAAACCAATTTGACAATAAATTTCATATATTAAAAAAAAAAAATTTTAACATTTATTCTTTTATTTTATTTCTTTTTTGAGAGTGAGAGAGACAGAGCATGAGTGGGAGAGGGGCAGAGAGAGAGGGAGACACAGAATCCGAAACAAGCTCCAGGCTCTGAGCTGTCAGCACAGGGCCCGATGCGGGGCTTGAACTCATGGACTGCAAGATCATGACCTGAGCTGAAGTTGGACACTCAACTGACTGAACCACCCAGGCACCCCAATATATTTTATTTTAAATAAAAATTTAGATATACTTATAAAAAGTGTCAAAAAGTTCTCCATGATGGAGCAAAGTTTAACAAATTCTGTCACAGTTCAAACATTTCAAAGAATTGTGCACATCACATCTCATTCTTTCTCATTATGTTTTCATTACAAATCACTGCGAATAGGGGCACCTGGGTGGCTCAGTTGGTTGGGCATTCATCCGAGTCTGGATTTCGGCTCGGATTGAGCCTCCTTGTGTGGCTCTGTGCTGACAGGGTAGAGACTGCTTGGGATTCTCTCTCTCTCTGCTCCTCTGCTGCACCCATGTGCTCTCTCTCTCAAAATAAATAAATAAACTCTAAAAAAAAAAATCACTGCAAGTAACTACTAGCATTTTGTCTTAATACTTATTTACCTAAAAACTGTATATAAGGCAACATTTGAAATATATTTTAAAGCAGTAAGGTTATTTAATGAGATTTTATTGCAATTCATTTTACAAAACAAAGAATATGTAGATAATGAAAATAATTCTTCCAAATTATCTTTTGTAAATTTACATTTTCATGAATAGATTTTGTCTGACATGAAGCATACCCTTAATGAGTTTAAATAATATCTTTACATTGCCATTTCATTAGCTTAATGTTCTTTTTTTAAATTTTTATTTTTTATTTTTTTAGAGAGAGCAGGGGAGAGTGGCAGAGGGGAAGAGAGAGAGAATCTTAAGCAGGATCCATGCTCAGTGCAGAGCCCGACGCAGAGCTGATCCCACAACCCTGGGATCCTGAGGTGAGCCAAAATCAAGGGTTGGACACTCAACTGACTGAGCCACCTAGGCGCCCCTAGCTTAACGTTCTTCAAAGAATCATGCCTGCTCATTAGTTTTTTACTCAGAAATAAGATCTGACTTCATATTACAGATGAGGAAACTGAAGGTTAGAGTAACTTGCTTAAGATGAAAAAAACCATTGGTGGCAAAGCTAATATTAGAACTTAGAGCACTTAAAGCAAGACTCTGAGCTTTGAGGTCTAACAACATTTAAAGTGTGCTCCATGGACTACATAATCAGACTCATTCAATGTGCCTGTTAAAAATATGTAAGTTCCTCTGTACAAACCAGAATTTATGGAGGTGAAGCTAAGAATTACTGACTTAGAAATGTTTGCTGCTGGCTCACTAATTTAGTAGTTTCCAAATGCTGAGTGTGGGAATCTTCACTAATAAGAAGCTTTTGAGGCATGTTTAGTCCAACTGGAATGAACCTACCTAATGAATCATCTAAATCAGAATCTTTGGCTAGTCTCCCTAGTGACTGTAATATGCACTCAGGTTTGAGAGTCACTATTTTATCTTTCAAGTTAAAATCTTTCTCTTCCCAAACCCAAATAATTTTACTTTTCTGCCAGCAAACTTTTGTATGGTCATAATGTGAGCACACACACTGAAAAAGGATTGAAGAAAACAATCACACACATTTAACAGCTTAAAGGCTAATATGGGTTTTATGTAGAGCAAAATAAAAATCTTTTAAAAAATTATTGTTAAAGTTTTAAGTTTATTTATTTGTTTTTGAGAGAGAACGTGAGCAGGGGAGGGACAGAGAGAGAGAATCCTATGCAGGCTCCACACTCAGCATGGAGCCTGACATGGGGCTCGATCTGTGAGATCATGACTTGAGCTGAAATCAAGAGTCAGATGCTTAAGGAGGATATAAAATATATTCTTAATATGTAGAATAAAAAAATGTGATAATCATTAGAAAATTTTCTAAGAACATACTCTTATTAGAATTAAAAATACAAAATTTATAGTTAGTGTATCTAGGTTTGAATACATATATCTTTATGTATCAGTAGAAGACTTTCAAAAGACTTACTTTCTCTTCTAAAAAAAAACTGGGGATAGTATATTAATCACTCATTCCTATATGTCACAGGATTACTGTAGGGGATTGAATAATAACTAAAAGTCTAAATGCTATCTCTAGCTAGATATATTGTTAAACTGGAATCCAGTAAATTGTATCTTTGCTATCATTTAGGTATAACATGGACTGGTAAGAAAGGGAAAAAAAAAAATCTCTAAATATGGGATATTTGAGAAATTCCTGAAAATATAAGCATTGGGTTGCTAACCATGAGCCAAAGTATAAGACAGAAGGGCAGTTAGGTGGGGGAAGGCAGAAAGAGAAACTCACAAATCAAGCTTATGATTAAGATCTTTACACCTCAGTTTGATAAATAAAATCTTTCTATAACTTACATTATTTACTTTATTGCTATTTATTCTGTTATTTTGTCATATTGACACCCAGTGGACAACAAGGGAATATGTACCTATCTTGAACATTATTAATAAAATACTCATTTCATAAGAACTAGAAAAAATCCTTTTATAAAAAAATTATTGAAATATAATTTAACTTTTAATGATTTAGAAGCACATATTTCTGCATATTTTTAAAACTGATTTTTAGGGGCACCCGGGTGGCTCAGTCAGTTAAGCATCCGACTTCAGCTTAGGTCATGATCTCACGGTTTGTGAGTTTGAGCCCTGCATCGGGCTCTGTGCTGACAGCTCAGAGCCTGGAGCCTGCTTTGGATTGTGTCCCCCCCACCCCTGCTTGCGCTCGCTCTCTCTTCCAAAAATGAATAAACATTAAAAAAACTTTTTTTTAAATAAAAAAATTGATTTTTAAAGCAATTAGGGCTTTGTACTTAAGCCAGTGTCTCAAATTATAAAAATTAATTATCACTGCTCACTATTGAAAAAGCTTTTTTTCCATTTACTGATTAGTGACAGATCATTTTTTTTATAAACATAAAAGTTCCATTAATGTATCTTATGGAGTACAAGCATGTCATGAAGCAGCTCAGTGTTGACGCTGTGTACAATGGCAAGGGGAATGAAGTAGATTTAATGTGACTTCATTTCTGATTGAACTTTTCCACTTTATAAGAGCTATTACTTAAAAGTTGCTATTTGAACTCTATAGGCCTCACTAAGGCAACTGGTGTAAGTTATACCTAAAATCCTTTGATATCCACTAGCCTGTGATTTTATGATTTATGAAAACTGAGCTACAAATGATGAACTTAAATTATGAAATCACCGTCTGCATAGAAAAAGTTATGTACTTTATAATGCATTCCACATGCAAGGAAATGCGATCAGATCTACTAGATTGTCATTCAAACATCAAAAGAAATGGCATACTTTATCAGGATTTCTATACATTGTTTTCAAAATTTCCTTAGCTCTTATTAAATAGTATAAATATATATTTTATATAAATATATTTTATAAATAAATATATATATACACATACACATTTTGTTTGTTTAACTTACAATTTGCCAGGCACTTCATGGCAGATAATACCCAGTGAGGAAGGTCATCTATACAAAAAAAAATTTTATATTGTTCAATAATATCACCTAATTTCCATGATACTATATTTAAAACTTTATGCTTATTATATATAATTACATACACACATATATATGTATATATGCATATGTATGTATATTACCAGGATTAACAATTATTATATGTTTAATAAGACATAAGGTGAAGACAATATTTTAAAATACAAGTTTAAAAGTCATAGAGATCTTGAGTTTGATTCTTTCCAGAATACATAAAACAATTACCCCCAAATTGAGGATATTTTGGTGGAGGGGTTCATAAATAGTTAATGTTCATACTTGTCCACTGCCACCATGTTTTCTTTATCTTAATTTCCATTCTGATTATAGGTATGCTATTTGAATATTATTGATTTGAGTGAGACCTATGATTGAAATGATATATCTGAATATTAGTGTGCTTTTAGTGAGGCTTGCTTAAAATCTTTCATTTGCTACTAACTGAAGTATGCTGCATAAAATCGAACTGTTTTTTGACACCAACACAAAAACCACATATACACTTAACTTGAAGAGTTTATGGTTATAAAGAATAGAAAGTCTGAATAAGAGAATATACTGGTAAGTATGTGATTTTAGGTAATTTAAGATGGGAGTGGTACAAAGCCATATGCATATGCAACATAACTTAAGTTTTTGCTTTTTGTTCCTACAATTCAAACTTTAAAGTTCTTGCCAACACAAAGAAACTCAAGTGATACATACCAGTTAATTCTACAGGCAATAATTGATTATAAAAAATGAGTCAACATTTTGAGATTTATTGATACATTTCTTAAAATGTTAAGTTTTAAATGTAATGCAGCTGGCTTGAATATATCATTGATTTTTCCATCTTATATCTAAAATCAATACATTATATATATATAAATATATATAATAAACCAGTGATCTTTAAAATACTGGTCTTGAGACTTTGGTCTTGAGGGTTTTGCATATGTCTTGACTTGTGTAAATTTATATATAACTGCTCATGTAAGCTCCAAGAAGCCATGGACCATTTTTCTCTTGTTCATCACTAAATCTTTAGTATAATGCCTGGTACATTGTAGGCCCTCAATAAAATGTAGTTAATCAATAGTTTTAATTATATTTTCATACCTTTTGGATGTTTAACCTTGTCATTTAAAAAAAATCATGCATAAATACCATGAGAGGCTAATAGTACCAATAATATTCACTTAAATGATTACTAAAGCACTTATCATGATAATCTCCCCTTAATACTCTTTCAGTTAAAGTATTCTACTTTCTACATTTTTAGTCTCTCTACACCCCCACAATAGCTGCAACCTATGTTAGCAAGTTTAAAAGAGTCCAACTTCTTTTATTGATACCAACCTGATTTGTCTTGTAGTATAACTATTCCATGTTTACTTGTATTGGTCATGTTGTACGTTATGTATTGAGGAACTACTTGATTTGGATTTATGACTTCTTCTAGGGATGACACACCTAAAATGGTTTGCAGGCTAAACAGAAGAAAAAATACAAACTTCTTTTTTCTACATAAAATAAGTGGAATGGGATAAATATTAGAGTATGAATGGCAAACAAAGCCATCAGAATATTTTTCTTAAGCCAAACTGATAAAGGTTATAGTTAGTATCCACTTTCAAATATACTTACCTTAGTAACCTTGTAATGATTCCAATACAGACCCCGAACTATAGCTATATATAACTTTGACTCAAAGAAAAAACAAATCATACTGAAAACATTCTATTTCAACTGTACTAGAAGTTCAAGAGCACTTATTAAGAAATACAAATACAGGTTAAATTCTAAGCTTTAAGAACTAATCTGTTTTTTTGCATTTGTAGATCTCGATAAAAATGTCAAATTAACATTCTAGAACACTTTGGAACGTGGTTAGAGCTTAGTTTTAGCTTACTAGATCAGAATAATATATCTCCAAACTTCTTCAATATCTTCTGGGCTTATTTCTCTATTACCAACTGAGTTTTCTTGATCTTCATTGATTATTACATGGTTCATTTTCTCTATATTTTCCTGGAAAAAAAATTACTTTGGTTTAACATGCTATGCTCAAATTAAGGAAATATTGAACTGACACAATTCCTAATATTTAGTAATTCTACTAATAAACAGTCCACTGTGAAGCTGTAAGTTTAAGTGTCACCTGAAGGAATAAGGTTAACATATGGCAATAAAGCTTTTTGGTTTTGTAGCTGCCCCTACCACTCTCAAACCAATTTAAAACAAAACATGTTTAAGTTATACAAATACTGTTTCAGGTGTGTCTTACTACCATTTTTATTATTGTTCCCATGGGTTCTATTGTTCTACGGTAAAACATATACACATATTTTTGGAATATAATGTAGGTTAAGAGACTTTAGTATTGGCTTCAAATATTAAAGAACTATCTACTTCTAATGTTTTATAATTAAGTACATGGTAATAATATTTAAACTAGTGATTAGTAAAAAGGATGTTTTACCTGAGAGAAATGTAATCCAGATTTTTTAGGAGTTCTACGAGATAAATTTCGTAATTTAAAAATGCTATCTTTATCTTTGGAAAAGTTCTCTATGCTGTTTTTTCTCAATTCTGGATGCCTTCGTGGAAAACTTTTAAGCGGAGAATTTGCAGGAAATCTGGTTTAAGAATAATATGCAATTAAATAATGTAAGATCAGAAACAAAGTTTTAGTGTCTGTTTATCTTTTAAAAATCACAAAAGAACTGAATTTATTTATATTACCAAGGAAGGAAGATTCTACATAAATTGATTTTCCCATTAAACCTTTAAAAAACATTTTAATGGTTTCCTACTTTTTTAGTATATTGTATGTATTTTAACTTTATATCTGGATAAGTAAGAGTTATTATTGGGATCAATTCTGTTGAAGAAAAAAATAGTTCCATTTTCTAAATTTCTTTGACAAGCTATCTAATTTATATATATTTTCTGATCTTTGTCTGACTGTTCTTTTTCTAATTTCCAGTGCTTGGTCTCTGTTATTCCTTTTGACTATAATGCTTTTTCCCCCCTCCAGTATAACAAAAAATATTTCAAAGATACAAGAAAGTACGGAAAATAATGTAAACAACATCCAGATATGTAATCATCAACCATCAAACAATACAATATTTAACATTTTACTCAAGACTTCATTATTTAAAAAAAAAAAAAGACTTCATGATTTTTTTTGTTAATCAAATTCTTTGCTTATTCTATTTCTTTCTCTTTCTGAGGGAAGCCATTAACTTGCAGTTAGTGTGTTTCTTTCTTATTCATGTTTTTATACTTTTAATAAGTATACATAAACAACATATGGTTTGGCTTTTTTTCTCTATGGTATTTATATATTAATATATAAGATATATGTATAATGTATAAAATAAAATATGCTAAGTTTTTAGTGACCTCAGAAGTTCTTATTCCATGATCCTAAAAATATTTTCTTATACCAAGTTCCCATGTACAGTTGACCTTTGAACATGGGTTTGAACTGTGCAGCACACTTATACACATTTTTGTATATACAGTACGGTATTATAAATGTATTCTCTCTTATGATTTTCTTTTTTTTTTTTTTAATTTTTTTTTAACATTTATTTATTTTTGAGACAGAGAGAGAGAGAGAGAGGGCATGAACAGGGGAGGGTCAGAGAAAGAGGGAGACACAGAATCTGAAACAGGCTCCAGGCTCTGAGCTGTCAGCACAGAGCCCGACGCGGGGCTTGAACCCACGGACCGCGATATCATGACCTGAACCGAAGTCAGACGCTTAACCGACTGAGCCACCCAGGCGCCCCTAATTTTCTTAATAACATTTACTTTTCTCTAGCTTACTTTAATGTAACAATACAGTATATAATACATTTAACATACAAAATGTGTGTTAATTGATTATTTATGTTATTGATAGGGCTTCTGGTCAACAGTAGGCTATCACTAAAGTTTTTGGCGAGTCAAAAGTTGTATGTGGATTTTTGACCATGCAGGGGAGGGGGTTGGTGCCCCTAAGCTGCGTTATTCAAGGATCAACTGTATGTATAGTTTTGTTTTTTCAGTACTTAATTATTTAAATTTAAGCCCAGATATTGGGTAGGGAAATTCTCTCCTCCTTGTTCTTCAAAATTGCCTTGGACTTTTAAATTACTAAAAAAACTTTAGAACCTGCTTGTCAAATTCTATAAAAAATTATATAGGGGTTTTGAATGAAATTGAATTTAATTTATATATATATCAATTTGGGGAGAAATGACTTATTTATGATACTAAGTCTTCTTTCTTTAAAAATGTTTATTTATCTTTGAGAGAGAGAGCTCATACACATGAGTGAGGAGGGGCAGAGAGAGAGGCAGACAGAGAACCCCAAGCAGGCTCTGTGCCATCTGTGCCCTTAGCACAGAGCCCAACATGACTGGAACTCACAAATTGTGAGATCATGACCTTAGGTGAAATCAAGAATCCAACGCTTAACCAACTGAGCCACCCAGGCGCTCTGGATACTAAGTCTTTTGATTCATCAACAGGATATCCTTCTTCACTTATTACCTTTAAAACAATTATATAATTTTCTCCAGTAAAGTCTCACACATTTTTGGTAAAGTTTATTTTTAAGTATACTTTATAAATTTGCTAACATTATAAAACACTTAGAGGCAGAGAGACTAGTTGAAGAGTTATGCAGAATTCTGGGTAAGAGAGAAAAATGGTTTAACAAAATGAACTATCAGAGTGAAGGGAGGAGTAGATCAGAGAACTGCTAAAGTGGTATAACAGAGATGGTCTGTTAATTAAATCATATTTAAAGGGGAGAAAAAGGAAAAGAATCAAAACAACTATAGGGAAGACAGTTAAGTATGGAGTAAGAAGATAAAATTTGGGTTAAGACATGATAGTGATTTTTCTATATGTTATATCTGGAGTGCCTAATGGGCAAAAATAGGTCTGAAGCTCAGGGATATATTTGGGTTGGAAGTTTGAAAGTTATAAGGAAAGTAGGTGAAGACATGGCAAGAGATTGCCCAGGGAGACAGTGAAGTAAAGACAAGTCTAGGACCTTTAGAACCAGTAACAGCTAAAGGATGAATAAGAGCAAAGGAGCTCACAAAGTGCCTAAGCAGTAGTTAAGACAGTCAGGATTTGTAGAGTGCTATACAAAAGGAACTACTCAATGTTTGTTACTGCAATTTACTTGTACAACATAAATCATCTTTGATACACAAGAATCAACTACTAAGACACTTCATTTGAAAAGTACTAATTTTGCAGAGAGAAAAAACATGGATATTAGAATCCAAAGACCTAGTTTAATGATATATAACATAGAACCCTGCACATGAGAGAAAAAGCAATGGTGCTGGCCTAAGGGAGTCAGAAAGGCTCCACAGAGGAGGCTGCAATAGAATTGACAGGAGAGCAAATGTATTTACTAATCTGACAATGTCTACAGTGTTTCAAGGTAGAAGAACATATTTCAGACAGATATAACAAGATTTACTGAAGCATGGTCTCATCTTCCTCATCTGTAAAAAGAAGTTAATACCTAACCTGCTTAGCTAGTCCAGGGATTAAGTAAGAAAGCATGTAAATCATACAGCAGGTCTTCTGATATATGGTAAATCCTTAAAAAATATTCTCTTTAACCTATAGTATATTTCTTCTGTTATTTATTATATAAAGTTTGCTATTATTTCTTTTATCACATGTATTCTTAGGTTATATGAGATTATGTTACTTGGAGGCAAGGACCTGTGAGAATTTGTCTTATAATTCTTGAATCTATGAAACTAAAGGTTAATAATGACCTATCCTTGAAATGTTACAGATTTCAGAATATGCAGAAGTGATATCTCATTCTTTCCTCCCAATACTTATTTTATTATATATACTATCTAACATTTTAAAAGTTTTGATTGTGTAGCAATTAACTTTAAATTCTAAGTGGTTTTAATTGCACTAAGAGCAGTAACAGTTTTATAAAGAAAACATGTTTTTTTCTGAAAAAGCTGCAATTTTAGTAAAAGTATTATAGAAGTGGAGTTAAATTATATTGTTAAGTAATTCAGTTTTGTAGTTATTTATCTGTTCAGTACCTGAATAGCTGACTGTTGTCATCAAGATTTTCTGATCCCCATCTGCCTTTGATATCTTCAATTACATGATTCTTAAGAAATTTTCTTAACAATTGGATTGTCTGTTGCCTTGTAACTTCAGGACCAAAATTATTATTATTTCTTAATAGGTCATAAAGCCAGTCCACTGCTTCTCCTGCTGTAAAACAATTGCCATATTTTTTAAAGTGTTGCCTGTGTTTTCTTAGAGGCATTCCTGCTCGAAAAGATGTTGTAATTTCATTCCACTGCAAAAAGAAAATATTAAAAAAGAAATTAAACATTGTGCTGATTCAAAACAAATGAGACAAAGAGCATTATTTTATTCATATCTGATTACATCATAATTCGTGAAGAAATCATTGATCTTATTTACTATAGAAAATTTTATATATCATACTGATTTCTCTTTATTAATTCTGGCATTGTAATAATATGTCTTTGTAATAGTGTAAAAGCACTTATTGGTTGGTTGGCTTATTTAGGAAACCTAGAAATAATGAAGAACTGTAATGAACTTGCTTCTTAACCTTCAACAGAGAAAGTGCCCTTTTTTTTTTTAATTTTAACTAATACTAGTAAAATGCTGGTAACATTTGTGTCAGACACTGCTCTACATTCATTACTTCACTTTCATTCTCACAATTCTATGAATAGGTACTATTATTATCCCGTTTTCATATAAGGAATATGAAGCACAGACAGACTGATAATTTGACCAAGGTCACAGAACTAAGTGATGAACTCAGGCATTCAAACCCAGGTTTGATTTATTCTACAACTTGCAGTAATAACTACCAAGCTGGCCAAACAAAATTGATGGCAGGCAGTAGTTTTACTGGTAAAATACCTTTAATGTTGCAATATCTTATATATTTATTATAGTATTTTTTAAACGTTTATCTTTGAGAGAGAGACACAGAGAGAGAGAGAGAGAGAACGTGCGTTGGAGTGCAGGGGAGGGGCAGAGAGAGAGGGAGACACAGAATCCCAAGCAGGCCTCCAGCTGTCAGTGCAGAGCCTGAGGAAGGACTCAAACTCAGCAACTGGGAGATTCTGACCTGAGCAGAAATCAAGAGTCCAACGCTTAACCACTGAGCCACCCAGGCGCTCCAATATTTACTACAGTGTTTCTTATGTAAAGATTCCAATAGTGAACACAGAACAAATGAGGCAAATTAAGTAAGCTTTAAGTCCACTATATATTTAATAACACTGATATACCTATGTTTTAAAAAGATACTCATATTTTCTAAATTGTCCTCAACCCACACTTTCAAGGTTTGTGGCGGCTAGAACAGCGGAGAACTAAGGTGGTGGTGGTGGTGTAAAATGAACACATCACTTTTTAATTGAAAAATCCTCCATTAGAGGCCAAGAAATCTGACTTGTAACCCCAACTGTGTGGCACCACAACACAAAACCTAAGAGTTGAAAACACAATAACCGTATTCTTTTCTTCCCACCACACCTCCCCATTTCACACATTTATTTACTCAGGAAACACTGAGCTGTAGCCTATCCATAGGATCTATACATCACAACACACGTTCACATGCAGTATCCTCTCAGGATATCCTTAAGGTAGATATGCATCATTAGCCCTACTTTCCCAATGTGGAAACTGAGGCTCACAGCGGTTAAGTCACTCTCCTAATGTCTCCTACCCCGTGGCGCTGTATTCTCTTGGTTTGAAAATTTAAGTGCACAAAGACTCTGCACAAATCCAGTGACTACCAACAGTGGTTCCTGACGAGTATCTTAAACACTCTGGGTTTAGTTTTTAAATGGGCAGCTGTTACCTACTGCTATTCAGTCGGTAGATCCTGCATTAAATTCTACAGGCCCCGCAAAACGAAGCTGTCACATTCGGACTGTCCCCATTCTGACACTCCAGAGTAATGGAACTCTTAATTTTTTTTTCTATCCAGATGGGGGGAGAAAATCAGACGTGGGGAACGGCTAAAATCATAATATTCTCTGATGTTCCAGGGCAAGCTGACAACTGCAGGCACCGTTGTCGCCCAAACAAGGCCAGAGTATGATGCGCCATCCCGGGGACGAGACCCTTTGGACAAACGGCTCACAGGGAGGGACACAGCCCCGACCTCCAGGTAAGGGGGAGAGGCGTGTCCCGCAAGGGTTTCTTGATACCGGTTTATTCCCCGCCCCCCTCCCCCGACGTCTCAGAAAACCAAACCCAAACCAGGTTCTGGGACCCGTCTGTCCGCCCCAGGCAAAACTCCGAACGCTCTCACGTAAAGTCGGTGGCGGCCACGGCTGCGGTTGGCCGGTCTAGTCGTTCTGCGCTGTCTTACCAGCTTGGTGGCCCTATAAGGTCCGGGAGGCACACTCCGACTCTCCATTCCGCCCGCCGGGCCCGGAGGTCTGTCAGCGCTCAGCGCGGTGCATGGCGGCCTTAGGCGACTCTAGGGCTTTGGGGGCCCCGACGGCGGCTGGCTAGGAACAACCGTCCGCCGCGCCGCGGATTTGAATAGCGCAGAGGGCTGCGCTGATTGGTCGCGGCCCTGAGTCACGTGGCGCGCCGCCGGGATCCGGCTGCGGTTGGCTTGCACTGTGGAGCCTTTCAGGGCTGGGGCGCTGGCGGTGGATGGCTGGCGCCCGCGAGTCAGCGCGGGGGCCGGGCCCGTGGGACGGGCTCTGGGCTTCACCCGGCGGTCCTGGAGCTGCTTCTCCCTCTTGCGGTTGCAGGCGAGGCGGAGTCTTGTTTCCACACTAAGAACCGGTGAGGCCGTTTAGTCACGGACTGGATGGTTTGGAGACCAGGCTTCGGCTTAAGGGAATTTGAAATTTGAAAAGAAAAAGGAAAACAAAACCCTAAGCCCTTTTAGCCTGGCCTTACAGGATCTCCAGCAGTGGTTGGCATGTAAAACAAAGCATCTCCGGGCGTAGCTTTCACCTGACAAATCCCTTGGTTTTGCTTCTAAAAAGCTTCCTGGGTGTATGTTGGCTGTGCTGTCGTTCTGATACAGCCTAGCAGGGGCCATGATTCTGTTCTCAGTGCAAAAATGTAGGTTATCCACACCCCCTTTAATTTGGAGGTAAAATGGAGCATAAGTAGATTTCCGTTAAGTACACACACAATGACGGGCTTGGGAAAAGTTACCTAAAACTTGCCAAGTAGCTCCCCTGAAGAAAATCTACCATGTCTTTACAGGAATGCTGGTTACGTTTAAATCACAATCATACGCTTAAAAATTCGATGGGATTTTAGAAAATCTGTAACAAGCGTTCTTTTTCTTCTTCTTTTTAAAAGTTTATTTATTTTGAAAGAGAGAGAGCAGGGGAGGGGAAGGGAGAGAGGGAGAAAGAATCCCAAGCAGGCTCTGCACTGGCACTTGAACCCACAAGCAGTGACATCGTGACCTGAGTCGAAATCAAGAGTGGGATTAACCGCCTGAGCCACCCAGGTGCCCCAAACATTATTTTTTTCAAATGATATAAACTAAGTTCTGAACGTTGAAGAGACTTACCCAAAGTCCCGGATCTCCTTGGCGGAGGCCAGAAAATAAACGCTCTATCACCAATTTGAAACTGTTTGATCATAGGAATGCCTTGCACAGCATACTGAGAGGTTGAGTGATTGGTAACTGTAGAATAATTAATTGGAAATTAAACAGCAATTTTAGAGGATAGGACTTAGCAAAAAGACCAGGTAAGGGGAAGTGTTCTAAGGAGGAGTAGTAGAATGGTCTGAAGTTTACTTTAGCTATTGAACTTAAGATAATTTAGATGGATATGCATCTGTTTTCTGAACAGGACCAGTGGATAGGAATTTTCAAAAACCACTTGGTGAACACAAACAATCAACTCCATCTTGCTTTTGTTTTAAGGAAAAGTAGAGTGATGGATGTTATAACATAGTGCTAACTATTGTTTATCTGGCTTTATGATATATTGTCCTTTCTTTTCTCTTTTCTTTTGCCTCCTATTTCTCTTCAGAATGAAAGGGAGATGAGAATGTGAAAGCCAAATTCATTTTGCATTTTTGCCTAACTCCTTAGCTGAAAATGATCTCATTACAGCCTTTGATATGAGTAGCAACAGCTTAATATGACCTAAGTTTTTAAGACGTAACCTGATGGAGGATAATATTAATGGCACAAAATTAATTTAAGTTATAAAGTATCAGGGCGTCTGGGTGGCTCAGTCAGTTGAGTGTCCCACTTTGGCTCAGGTCATGATCTCACGGTTCATGAGTTCGAGCTCAACTGGCTCAGAGCCTGAAGCCTGCTTCAGATTCTGTGTCTCCCCCTCTCTCTGCCCCTGCCTGGCCTGTGTTCTTTCTTTTTCAAAAATAAATAAATAAATAAATAAATAAATAAATAAATAAATAAATATTGAAAAAATTTATAAAGTATCACCTGGCATGTTTTAAAAGGTAACAAGTAAATCCAAACTTTTCATAAGAGGATGGTTGGAGAAGTTCTAAAAGGGTGTGCAACAAGATGTAGGTGTCACATCTTGGGAAAGCCTCTGAGACTCTTTTTTAGGTGCTTTTATTATGTCTGAGGACTTGATTTGCATCATTCAGCTTCACATTGACTGTTTCTGTAGACAAGAAAATATCTAAAAGTTGGGATTTTGTCAATGTGAGTCGTTTATATTTCTTTAGTTAGCTTTGTATATTTCTGCTCTTAGCAACTATTTATTGATTTCATAGTTTGATTCTTACAAGTAATTTTATTTCACTATTTTTTTCCTCATACCCCTACCTCAGGATTTCTTAGATGGGTAACAAACCACTTCATTAGGATCACCTGGGATACCTCTTAAAATGCTAATTCCTTGGATTCCCCAAATAATTTTGGGAGATCGGGTGTGTGTATGTGTGTGTATATGTGTGTGTGTGTGTGGTGTGGCCAGGTAGGTACAGGATACATTCTTAGGGATGGAGGAGCCTAGATCTTTAAAGACTTCATGGAATTGAGCTATTAGAATGCCCACAGGCCACCTACCTGTGGATTTATATATAAGAGAAATATGAACCTCTGTTAATTTAATTTTAGAGCTGAACATAATCCTAATTGATAGAACAAATATCACAAAATAAATGTAGTATCACCTCTTAAATATGATGAAACAAAATACAATGAAATGCAAAGTTTCCTACCTACATAGAGATTATTTAGCTCAGCAAGCTTTTTCCATTTTGCCTGCAGTTTCATTTGGTCCTACTAGAATATAAGTTCCATAGCAGAAACTTTATCTCATTTGTTCACTGTTGTATCTCCAGCTGCTAAACAGTTCATAGGAATTTAATAAGTATTTGGTGAAAGGATGAGTTTTTCTTCTCACTAAAAAGAAAGCTTGTATATGGGTGATATAATCCAATCTTTTCTTCCTAGGAAACTTAAAAAAAATTCTTTTTTTTAATTGTTTTATTTATTTTTGAAAGAGAGAGAGAGAGAGAGAGAGAGAGACAGTGTGAACAGGGGAGGAGCAGTCAGAGAGGGAGACACAGAATCCGAAGCAGGCTCCAGGCTCTGAGCTGCCAGCACAGAACCCGATGAGGGGCTGAACTCACAAACCGCGAGATAATAACCTGAACTAAAGTCAGACGTTTAACTGACTGATCCACCCAGGCGCCCCCCCCCCCCCCCAGGAAACTTTTTATAAAATATTTCTGCATATTTGTAAGATTTCTTTCTTTTTGAAGTTTAGTCTTTCCACCATGCTATGTCTAGTTATGAGTCTGATTTCATAAATCTTGACTAGTATTTGGTCTGGTCTGAGAAAATTTCCTCTTTTTCTTTTGAGTCGCTCCAGTCTATTTTTCTCCCTGCTTTTGAAACTGTTATTGGTTATTTGATATCTTGGGTATATCTTATTTTTCTAATGTCCTTCCTTCTGTGATTTTTATTTTATTGTTTTTTTTTTCTGTAAGTTTTGAGATGACTGAGCTTTGAATTCACTGGTCCAATTTCCTTTACACCTTTATGTTTTATAGTAACTCACTATGCAATTCTCAAAAATGACCTTCTCTGAACTGCTGATTTTTTTATTGTGTGCATTGATTTGCTTTCATTTACATATTCTTCTAAGATACATATTTTTAAAATTTGCCACCAGTAAATGAGGTGAGTCCTAGCAAAGACTGGCTAAGTCCATGAAAATATTAAAATATCTACTTTTTATTTTGTAACCATTAATTTCCCAGATCCTGCATTCTCAAGTATGTTGACAGCTGTTATAGTTTAAGGTTAGAAGTAAAGTTGACACTTATTGTTTTGTCTGGCAATTGGCTCTCATTTCTTTTGGGAATAGCATTCCTCCTCCTTTGGAGAACTACTTCTTCCACTATAACATGCGTTCTGAATGGATTTTTCCATGTTCCTTGCTCTCAGGAATGAACACTGTATCCAACTGAGTTATAGCATTCAGTTCCCCTGATTCAGTGAGGTGGTTAACACGCTGGATCAAGGAGAGTCCTTTGAGATTTTTTATTTCAAATTGGGTCCAGGGGGAAGAGCCTTCTCTTTCTGGTAACTAAACTGAGAAAATATGAACCAGGGGCCAATGCTGGCTATAGTTACAACTGAATGAAACGTCTAGTCTGTAAAATACATTAATGCCTAAAGAGAAACAGAAACGAAAGCTAGAGAGTAGTAGTTTTAGTGTTTCTGAGGCTAGCTTACATCCCTAGAATTTGATTATATGGTACAACAAATTTTTTTTTTGTTTGTTTAGATTTTTGTCACTTAGAATTCAACGATCTCCAGTAAAAGAATTTTTTTAGAGTGCTAATGATGATATTTCTCAGTGAGAATGCCTTTCAATTCCTTGGTAAGGTTTTATATCATTTCAGTATGTTACAGAGCTGTATATAGAAAACAGAGAAGTCATGTAACTGTATTGGGGAGATTATCAGGATTGCTCACAATTAGGTTCTGGCCTTCCTGAGGAGCTTCTCACATGTTTGACAGCTAAGCTAATTTTGGGACCTATGACTTTTTTCTTTAGTAGGGACTCTTACCTCCTGAGACTTCTAGTCTCCTACTTAGTACACAGTATATAAAAGTCCCTAACTTACTTTTCCAAAGCTTCTAGTAAATCCTATAGTCTCAAACACACTATACTAATATACTGACACTTGGGAAGAGGAGAATGACAGGAACCAGTAGTCAGGCTGCCATATTCCATATTTTTCTGTGTTGTGTTTTTGTGTGGTGGGACATTTTATAGTAAAGAAACATTTGGGGTTGAAAAGACTATGAAGAATTCAATTGTGTGATTTCTTTTTCTCTATGTGAGATTGTATTAGCCGGCCGCCAGTGATCCATGCTTTTGGTGTTGTGTCATCCCATCACAAACCAAGCAGGGCCAACCTGAGTAACCAATTGGATGTTGCAGAAATGACAGTATGAATCTTGACACTAGGTCATAAAAGGAATTCCTGTTCTTGCCTTGCTAACTCTTGGATCTTTTGCTCTGAGGGAGGTAAGCTGCCATATCATGAGGCTAATTGGAAAGTCTTTTGAAGATGACCATGTGGAGAGGAATTGAAGGTTTCTGTTAATAGTCAGCAATGACTAAGTGTGCCACCTTAGAGTGGATACTTCCAGCCCCACTCAAAGTTTTGGATGACCAATCTTCGACAATATCCTGACTGCAATCTTACGAGAGAACTTGGGCTAGAACCAGTAAGCTGTACCTGGTTTCCTGACCTGCAGAGTCTAAGATTAATAAATGTTTATTGTCTTAAGCTGTTCTTTGGGAGAATTGTTACAGAACAATACATAATATAAAGACCCTCATTGTTCTTAAGAAATCAGCCTGATAAATCGTAAAGTTTATTTTGATAAAGAAGATTGGGGGAAGAACAAATTAGAATCAAGAGTTCAGCTTTGGACTTGTTAATTATGAGATGCCTAGTAGAAATTCAAGTGCAGATGTCAAGTTTACAGTTCACTATAAGAGAGGTCAGAGTTACAGAATGAAATTTGAAAGGCATCTGTATATAGATTGTATTTAATACTGTGGGAGAAGATGTAGAAAAGAGAATGGAGCTCACCATTGGGTCACTCCTAAGGTTGAGGGGAAGAAGATGAGTCAGCAAAGAAGTTTAAGAAACAGTCATTGAATTAAGAGGACAAGAAACTAGCTGTGTGTTAAGGGAGCTAAGGGAATAAAATGTCTTTAGAAGAAAGGAGTGACCCACCTTGTCAAATGACCTGAGAGGTTGAGCAGGATAACCGAGAAGTGTCTATGGGCATTGACAACATGGAGATCAGTAGCACCTTCCTGATAGCAGTCTTAGTGTAGTGGTGATAAAAAAATGAAGCCCAAATGGAGAGAACTTACAAGAGAATGGGAATGAGGAAGTTAAGACAAATACCACTAACCCATTCAAGAAGTTTTACAGTGAAGGGGAGATGAGAAACAGCTTCTTAAAGAAATAGTAACTGGAAGAGGATATGAAGGCAAGAGAGGGTTTATTTTTGTTTGCTTTATTTGTATTTAAAAATTTTAAGAGACAGGATACCAGACTATGTAAGCTGATGGGAATAATTAAACTGAAGAGAATAATTGATGATGCAGGAGAGAGGAGATAATTGTGAGAGCAAATCCCATGAAAAACTCAGAAGGGATGAAATAGAATTGGAGAGGTTAGTCTTTGATGGAAGCAGGAAATACTTCTTTCTTTGTATTAAGAAGGCAGTTATAGGCCTTTTCTTTAGTAATACAGGGAGTTTGGGAATGGAAAATATGTCAGAGAAACTGTCTTGCCATCTCAAGTCTTATTCTATATAATGAACTGGAGGAATGAATCTCTGATACAATGTTGATTGATTATTCCTTCATTTAACAAGTATATATTGAACTCCAACAAAAGCAAAAGTTGCTTTGGAAAAATAATAGAATGTCTTTCTCTAGGAAATTAAAACTTGCATTGGAAATGGTCATGCAAATAAGGAATTAAAATACAAGAATTTAATGGCAATAATGGAGGTATGTTTAAAATACTGTGGGATCATAGGAGAAAGAAGGTCCATCCCTGTTCAGGGAAGACAAGGAAGCCTTTGTGGCTGAGGCTTAATGGAAACTGGAAGGAGAAGCAGGAATTTACAGTTCAGCTGGTTAATAAACAACCATGATAATAAAAATAGCAGTGATCATTCTGAGACCCTTCATTCATGTACTAGGGAACACAATAAAAGAGTGAATCCTTTCCTCCCTTCCTCCCTGTGGTTTATGTGAATGCTCTCACATAATTGCACATTAGGTCCTGAGTGGATTATCTTTGGAGTTCTCTGTTTAGTAGCACATCAGGATACTGATATAAGGTTGATTACTTCTAGGCCATACAGATTTAGAAGTCTTCAGAGACAGGGAATTGAACATTTCCTTAAAAACTAATAGCAATATTTAGTAGCTTTTCAACTGGAAATACTACATTTTAGAGTGTAAACTAATCTCTGTGAAAACAGACTAAGTATATCTTGTGTGTACATAAAATTGAAATTCAGGTAAAAAAAAAATACTTGATTTATATGGGGTATTCTGGCCAATCAGAATTTTTTGTTTAACTAGAATAATTTTTTGTTTAATATCATTGTTGAAAGTTTTTCTAAAATCACTTTTCTTTTATGTCTTGTTGATGCTTAAAAATGTGTATTAGAAATTATGTGGAAAAATTTTTAATTAAGTAATTTTCAATTTCATTTTGGTTAAGATTTTTGTATACCTGAATATTATTGTTTAGGTCCCTCCCCTTGGATTTCTTCTCTTTGAATAATTCTGATTTGTGTTTGTGTGTGTTTAGGGCATGATAGTAACAGTAATAAAATTTTATAAATTATATTCTGCCATTAATGTAGAACTTTAGTTTTTTCCCTAAAGTCATTCATATGAAGTAGTTTCCATTTACATTTTCCTTCATTCTCTCTTTTTTTTTTCTTACTCTTTTGTCTCTCCTGGTAGAGAGATAGTAGTAAGGGAGGAGGCTGTAGGGAATTCTGGTCTTCATTTGATATGTCATTTTATAGACTTCTACATTTCTTTGAACTTTAACACTAATCCTGTCTTCTTCTTTAAACTCTGCTTAGTCAGGACTTACACTATCCTGGAGGGAGTAAAATTCATTAATGAATTTTAGTATACATAGAAAATGCTAATGTAATAGACAACCATCAAATGTCTGTTTGTCCTTGTTTAATATGATTTCTATGTTTTTCAATTAAAAGTGATCCATTAAAAATTAATTGGTCTGTAGATGTACAGTTATACATGTCTAAGACATATCTTGGTATGTAAGTATAATACATATGTGTTCTCAAATCAGAAAAAAATCCTTTGGTGGACTGCTCTGTAACTACAGTATATACATGAGAAATCCGGTGAACTCAGGGTATGACAATAACATTGGTAGAAGGGGATTTATAGAGAAGATGGGGCAGTTGGTGAACTTTTTGGTGAGAAAAGACTGCATTAGTCTGTAAATGACTCTTGCCTTGCAGGATGAAGGAACATTCTCTCCTAGTATAGTGGACATTTACTGATTGATTAAACAGCATTGCTTTCCCTTATTCATCTTTCTTATATCCCAGGTTGTTCTTACACTTTCCATTCCTTTGATACATGGTGTGTAAGTTCAGCTGTAGGTATAGCCCTGGATTGCCTTAAGCTAATAAGGATATTAAGTTGCCTTGGATGCAATTAATGTTGATTGGGTTTAAACCATTGACTATGTTGAATCTGCCATATTTTATAAAAGTCCTTCCAGCACCTCTAGGAAGGTTTTGGGCATTTAACCACATTAGTTAGGGTCATTATAATAATGGTACCAAGATACATCTTGATGGGATAATGTATTAGACATAATTTTTTTAAATATGAAATTTATTGTCAAATTGGTTTCCATACAACACCCAGCGCTCATCCCAACAGGTGCCCTCTTCACCCACTTTCCCTTCCCTCCCAGCCTCCATCAACTCTCAGTTTATTCTTAGTTTATAAGAGTCTCTTATGGTTTGCTTCCCTCTCTCTTTTTTTTTTCCCTTCCTCTCCCCCATGGTCTTCTGTTAAGTTTCTCAGGATCCACATAAGAGTGAAAACATATGGTATCTGTCTGTATGACTTATTTCACTTAGCATAACACTCTCCAGTTCCATCCACATTGCTACAAAAGGCCATATTTCATTCTTTCTCATTGCCAAGTAGTATTCCGTTGTGTATATAAACCAGAATTTCTTTATCCATTCATCAGTTGATGGACATTTAGGCTCTTTCCATAATTTGGCTATTGTTTGAAAGTGCTGCTATAAATATTGGGGTACAAGTGCCCCTATGCCTCAGCACTCCTGTGTCCCTTGGGTAAATTCCTAGCAGTGCTATTGCTGGGTCATAGGGTAGATCTATTTTTAATTTTTTTAGAAATCTCCACACTGTTTTCCAGAGCGGCTGCACCAGTTTGCATTCCCAACAGTGCAAGAGGGTTCCCGTTTCTCCACATCCTCGCCAGCATCTGTAGTCTCCTGATTTGTTCATTTTAGCCACTCTGACTGGCGTGAGGTGATATCTGAGTGCGGTTTTGATTTGTATTTCCCTGATGAGGAGTGACGTTGAGCATCTTTTCATGTGCCTGTTTGCCATCTGGATGTCTTCTTTAGAGAAGTGTCTATTCATGTCTTCCGCCCATTTATTCACTGGATTATTTGTTTTTCGGGTATGGAATTTGGTGAGTTCTTCTAGATTTTGGATACTAGCCCTTTGTCCGATATGTCATTTGCAAATATCTTTTCCCATTCCGTTGGTTGCCTTTTAGTTTTGTTGACTGTATCCTTTGTAGTGCAGAAGCTTTTTATCTTCATGAGGTCCCAATAATTCATTTTTGCTTTTAATTCCCTTGCCTTTGGGGATGTGTCAAGTAAGAAATTGCTACGGCTGAGGTCAGAGAGATTTTTTCCTGCTTTCTCCTCTAGGGTTTTGATGGTTTCCTGTCTCACATTCAGGTCCTTTATCCATTTTGAGTTTATTTTTGTGAATGGTGTAAGAAAGTGGTCTAGTTTCATTCTGCATGTTGCTGTCCAGTTCTCCCCGCACCATTTGTTAAAGAGACTGTCTTTTTTCCATTGGATATTCTTTCCTGCTTTGTCAAAGATTATTTGGCCATACTGTTGTGGGTCCAATTCTGGAGTCTCTATTCTATTCCATTGGTCTATGTGTCTGTTTTTGTGCCAATACTATGCTGTCTTGATGATTACAGCTTTGTAGTAGAGGCTAAAGTCTAGGATTGTGATGCTTCCCTCTTTGGTCTTCTTCAATATTACCTTGGCTATTTGGGGTCTTTTGTGGTTCCATACAAATTTTAGGATTGCTTGTTCTAGCTTCGAGAAGAATGCTGGTGCAATTTGATTGGGATTGCATTGAATGTATAGAATGCTTTGGGTAGTATTGACATTTTAGCAATATTTATTCTTCCAATCCATGAGCGCAGAATGTTTTTCCATTTCTTTGTATCTTCTTCAATTTCCTTCATAAGCTTTCTATAGTTTTCAGCATACAGATCTTTTACATCTTTGGTTAGGTTTATTCCTAGGTATTTTATGCTTCTTGGTGCAGTTGTGAATGGGATCAGTTTCTTTGTCTTTCTGTTGCTTCACTATTAGTGTATAAGAATGCACCTGATTTCTGTACATTAATTTTGTATCCTGCGACTTTGCTGAATTCATGTATCAGTTCTAGCAGACTTTTGGTGGAGTCTGTTGGGTTTTCCATGTATAATATCATGTCATTTACAAAAAGTGAAAGCTTGACTTCATCTTTGCCAATTTTGATGGCTTTGATTTCCCTTTGTTGTCTGATCGCTGATGCTAGCACTTCCAACACTATGTTAAACAACAGCAGTGAGAGTGGACATCCCTGTCGTGTTCCTGATCTCAGGGGGAAAGCTCTCAGTTTTTCCCCATTGAGGATGATATTAGCTGTGGGCTTTTCATAGATGGCTTTTATGATGTTTAGGTATGTTCCTTCTATCCCGACTTTCTCGAGGGTTTTTATTAAGAAAGGATGCTGAATTTTGTCAGATGCTTTTTCTGCATCGATTGATAGGATCATATAGTTCTTATCCTTTATTTTATTAATATGATGTATCACATTGATTGATTTGCTATATTTTATAAAAGTCCTTCCAGCACCGCTTGGAAGGTTTTGAGCATTTAACCACATTAGTTAGGATCATTATAATAATGGTCAAGATACATCTTGATGGGATAATGTATTAGACATAATTTTAAATGCAGTTTTTTACTGGTTCTAAATGAGTTTAAGTCTGTTCATTTATTTTCCAGTTATTCCTGTGGTATATTGATTTGAGAGGACTTTTATTTCCCAAAATAATTATTACTGATTTATAATTTTATGTTACTCATTTAATAGTATTCATTAGAAATTTTAAGACAAATAGTTTTTGCATGTAATTAACATTAGGTATGTATATAATAATGTGATTAATGTTACATACATTTAATGAATACTACTTATATTGTCAGTCTTTTAGCCTACTTTATACCAGGTACTCTGATAGGATCTAGGGGTAAAAAATGTACGGCTGTTGGTTGCAAGGAGCTTATGGTCTATGAGTAAAATAATCAGGTAAAATGACAGTTGCATGGCCAGTTAACATATGAAAAGATATACATTCACTAATAATCATGGGAATGATAAATAATTTATTACAGTTTTTGTAGATGAGATGGTTGATAGTATCACATGTACCCTTTGCCAGAGTGTGGCAAAGTGATGCTGTTTTGGATGCTGTCTTTATCCCCTTATCCAGCTTTATTTTTCTTGTTAGACCTTGTCAGCATCAACATGGTATATGCTTATATGTATGTCATCTGCTTTTGTGAATTAGAATGTGAACTCCACGGAAGAATGGATTTAGAATGTTTTTGTCCACTGCTAAATTCTTAGTACATATAGTAGTGCCTGGCACACAGTAGGCATTCAATAAATACTTGCTGAATAAATGAATAGCATGGATTTTTGTTACATAGTATATTAGAATTCAAGCAAAACTGAAATTACCTGTGTTATGACTTAGAAATTCCACTTTTTAAGGATGTAACTTATAAATGTAAATTATTTTTATGCACAAAAATGTTCATTGGAACATTCTTTAAGTAGTGAAAAAATTGAAAACGAACTAAATTTTTTAAAAAGTTTATTTATTTTGAGGGGTGGAGTCAGACAGAGGGAGAGAGAGAGGATCCCAAGTCAGTCTTGCACTGTCAGGGCCCGATGCAGGGCCCGAACCCACGAACCATGAGATCATGACCTGAACTGGAGTCGTACACTCAACCAACTGAGCCACCCAGACACCCCCAAAAATAAACTAAATTTTTATCAGAAGGGAGATAGGTTACATAAAGTGTGCCACATCCATGCCTTGAAGTAGATACATGTTTACTGTCATGGATAGATGCCCTGGAAAGGGTATATATATATTTTTTTCCCTAGGGCATACTTTTAAGTGAAAAAGAAGTTATAGAACAATACAAATAGTCTTATCCAATTTGTATGTGTGCAGTTATATAAATTAAAAAAAAAACAAAAACAGAAAACAAAAAAACCCAGGAGAACACATACCAGTCTAGGAGTAGCAAAAGAGTATGTAATGTTACTTCACGTAAAATTTTTATTCTTATCTATGAGGTTTTTATATATATTATATATATATTATATATATATATATATAATATATATATATATTTATTTTCTGTTTGAAATTTTTATTTTGGATATAATATTAGTGTACTATTTAAATACCTAACTAAATAAACAGATAATATATTTTATTAAGTACCATGACAACCATAATAAATTCTGTGGATGCATAGGAAAGTCATGAAAATGAACTTTGGGAGGGCCTTTGTGAGAAGAAAATACCTCAGCTTATTTTGATAAATAAATCAGAGTTAGCCAGGTGAAGAAAGGAAAGAAGGAAATCTAATAAGAAAGAATAGTTTTTACTGAGTTATGGAAGCATGTGAATATGGAATATTTGGGAAATTGCAAGTAATTTTTATATGGTAGTACAGGAAAGAAAGATTGAGATGAAACATGAGTCAGATCACGTGGATTCTTATATGCCATGTAAGGATTTCATATTCCACCTCTCCCCAGTCTATTCCTTATTGATCTTGCTTCTGACTTTAAAGTCATTTTCAAATGACTTTTAAAAGTCATTTTCCTAAAGTCACACTGCAATTAGAATTCTTACATCTACTTTTGTTTCCCTAGAATTTATTTTCTATAAAACACTCAGTTACCTTTCCACCTTAGAGTTCCCTTTATTAACCCCTTGTATTGTAATTCCTTTGTGTATTATATTTACATACATTGAAAATCCTACCAAGACAATGTTAAAATGTATACTTTAAAATATCAAACATATTTTCAAGAACTATAGACTGTAGAGGATAAGAATAGTCTATTATATTTTCCTAGATATTTACCTTTTCTGCTGCTCTTCTTTCATTCTCAATGCTGTAGGCATCTTTTGGGTATTATTTCTGTTCTGTTTGAAGAAATTCCTTTAACATTTCTTTTGGGATAGATTGACTGGCAAGAAATTCTGTTGGTTTATCTTCCTTAATCTGAGAATATCCCTATTTTACCCTCATTCCTAAAAGATATTTTCTCTGGATATGGAATTCTGGATTGACAATAGTTTTCTTTCCACATTTTGTATATGTTATGAAATGTCCCATTTCTTTCTGGCCTACATGAGACAGAGTAATTTGAATACTTTTTCTCTGTATATAACGCATTATTTTTCCTCTGCTACTTTTATGTTACTTTCTTTGTCTAGTTTTTAGCAGTTTGATAATGATCGTTCAGGGCATGGATTTCTTTGGGTTTATTCTATTTGGGTTTACTAAATTTCTTGAACCTGTAGTTTTATGTCTTTTCTACAAATTTGGATACTTTTCAGCCATTATTTCTTAAAAAAATTTTTTTATAAATATACTTTTTCTTGACTTTGTGTGAAACTTGGATGATACCAATATTAGACCTTTTGTTACTGTACTACAGATTCCTGTTGTTCTGTTTAATGTAATTTAATTTTTTCAGTCATTTTCTCTCCATTTTTCAGATTGTACAATCTCTATTACTCTATCTTCAAATTCACTAATTTCCTTTGTAATCTCTATTCTGCTATGGAGCCCATCTATTCAGTTTCTAAGTTTGTTATTGTATTTTTTAGTTTTAGAATTTCCATTGGATTCTTTATATATTCTATTTCAAGATTTTTCTACTTTTCCATTTATTTCAACATTATTTACTCTTACTTGTTGGAGCATTTTTATAATAGCTGCTTTAAATCTCTGTCAGAAAATTACAAAATCCATGTCACTCAGCATTGGCCTCTGTTGATTTTCTTTCCCAATGTGAGGTGAGATTTTTCTGGTTCATCCATCATATGTCAAGTAACTTTGAATTATATCCTGGGCATTTTGAATATTATGTTATCAGACTCTGAGTCTTATTTCAATTTTATGAAAAAAAAAATGATGTTTTTGTTTTAGTTGGCAATTGGCCTACTTGGGTTCAAGCCATAAACTGCAACCAGCCTTCTGCAGGTTGTGGTTTCAATATCAGTTTTGTTTCTAAAGCTTTTATAGTATAAAGGGTATTTTTTGTGTATGTATCACTCTCAGCGGCCAGTGTGAGATCTGGGAAGTGGTTTACATCATGGTTCACTTCTTAGAGTTGTTGGTCTGCTGTTTAAGTTCAAATATACACATATGCAGCTGGTGGGTGAGCACAGAAGTTTATAAACAATTTATGGTATTACTTTCCCACACTGTTCATTCTGCAATTTTGTCTGTACTTTGCTGCTTCCTTGGGCTTCCCTTTCTGGTCCTCTGGCCAGAACCATGGGTCTTTACTCCACTCATACACTTCCTGTGATTCTCTCCATATCTGGTGCAAAAGAGCAGGAGGACAGTGGTGGGAAGGGGAGGAGTTTCCTTATTCTCTTTGGAACACAACTCATATGAGTGAAGATGAAGATTCCCCTCACATAAAGTTTTAGGCTCCTGTTCTTCCATTGTCACGTCTGTTATGGTCACTGAGCCACCAGTGGATTGCTTGGGGGCTGGGTCATGAACAAATGGGAAAAAGAAAAAAAAAAGGATTTCTTGTTCTCCCTGTGAGTGTTAGGGGACCCCTTTACTTCCCCTGAAGTCCTTGATCCAGAAGTAGAGGGATTCTCTTAGCACTTTCTCTGACCAAATTCTATTTCTAAGTTATCTAATCTAATTACTCAATTTAGAGTACAGCCCAAAGGATTCCAGAGTAAAATAACAGTTAAAACTCACTGTCAGTTCAGTGGTGCTTTGATTTCTGGTTTTTCTTTCTTGGTATTCTTACTGCTGTTTACTTTTCAGAGCCCTCAAGTAGCTGCCCCATGTATTCTAGGGTTTTATAGCTATATTTGGTGTAGTAGTGAATTATTAATAAATAACTGGTTAAAAAAACAAATAACTGGTTGATTGGTTATGGTGAGAGATTATCCTAGCATTTCAATTTAGGAATTTTTGAATAAAATATTCTTTGGAAATAATTTATTGTTTTTTATGAGAGGAGATTTGTTTCTCTCATGTACAAGTCCTCTTCTAGATATTAAGCAAGTCATTGTTCTTTGTTATCCTGAAAGAAATAATGTTCTTCTTGTAATTATAATTGTTTACTCCTCAAAGTATTTGCTGCAGGTGTAGTATGTGATTGATTTTTAAAAAATCTCTCTTTATGTATCTCTTTAGTCTAGTTTGTCTGTTACTATACTTGCTGCCTTTTTTTCTTAAAATGGATAGGTTCATTCTTATAACTTGAAAACCAAATTGAAATTCTTATGTAATTGAACATGAACAATGGAGATCACTCTTTAATCTTATATTAAATGAAAGAACTTATAAGTAGAAAACCTCTATTCAGTATACATGTTAACTATTAAGGAATTGGTGGGTGGGGAAAGAAAGTATTCATATATACCAAAATAACCTAAACTCTAATTTGTTTCTGAGTTTGTCCCTTTATAAAACATAGATCTTGTGCAGTTACAAGCAATTGTAGGGGGATTATATTGTAGCTGTTACTTTAAAATTCATGAACATTTAGTTATTCTAACTTAATTGTACCTCAGAGACTTTATAGTCTCATTGGGCTTCGGTCGTTACAAGGAATTCTAAATATAGGACATGGTATCATGAACACTGTAAAATCGGACTTTTGAGAATCAGGCTATTGCAGGTTGGATGCTTACTTCCTAGAGTCCTAAGCTTCTAATAGGCATACATTTCTTAGGCACCATAATGCTTTTAATTGTCATCTTAATGTTAACATTGATCCTCTCTAAGATTTTCCAGGAATACTTATCAGGAAGTGACAGATTTTTTAGACTATATATTCTTGACTCTTTGGTAAGTTATCACTTCTATCTAAGCATTCATTCATTGCTTCAGTAGATATTTATTAACTGCGTACTATGTTTTGGAGACTTTGCTAGATCTGCGGCTATATTAGACAGTAAAACAAAGTTTCACTCAAAATTACTTGCAATTTTGCAGGAAATACAAGCCAATAAAATAAGGCTTAATTGGTTTTGTGATAGAAGTATAAGATATTATGATGGTACATAAGATGGACATCTAACTCAAAGAAGATCTAAGATAATACTCAAGGCCAAAAACAAATTAGCCAAATATAAAGATCGTAGAGGCCCTTTCTGATTTATGAGTAACTTCACAAATAGATCTCCCTGAGGACTGTGGTCTGTAAAAATAGTGATGCTTCAATGTTATTTTATCTTTTAAAGAGTGAGTTCCTGGAAAAGTTTACACACTTTTTCCTACACTAAATGACACTAAGAACCTAATTACTACATGATTTTGATCAGATATATGTTAATGAAATAATTATTTGTCATAAATGTTTTCATGCATAATTTACAATTACTAATAAATAATTTTATATGTATACAGACTCATAAGTAAAGCTTATTATAATTATTCTTGATGACATCCATAGCAGCTTTCTTCCTTAACTGTTTTCTTATCTGACAGTGGGTCCATGTATCTATTTGCTTGTCTTGAAGTTTTATTTTTGGATCCCTTCTATTTTTCTTATCTGTTATGAATAAGGGAAAAACATGTCAATTTTGAAATGTCCCTTTGAAATTTCAATCCCATTTTTGTTCAATTCATTACCTATTTTATCCTCAATTTTACAGATAGATCACCATGGCTTTCAAGTATAGGATATATCAATTTAATATCTCTACTAGCTTGTTTTTTGATACATTTTGTTTTCATTTCTCCTCTTGTCACTGGAAGTTTCATTTCTGAGTTTATTCCTTCAAGTTAGTTTCTCAATATTTTCCCAAAGCATAGTGAGAGAAAAACAATCTTGTTTGGCTGGATAGCATGAAAGAATGAGTAAAAGGAGGGAATAGGCTATAAATCTAAAGCCTTCAGGAGAGAGAGAGAGAGCATGACTGAAAGGTGATGGTGGAAATGAATATTTCTGTCTTCATGGACAAGAGAGCTTTGGGACATCATGATAATTTATTTTTAAGTTATTTGCGGGTGGACTCCAGACCTCAAGGAGAGTGACAGCATATGGGGACCTAGGTACTCTGATGGAGAACTTCGGTATTACAAAATGTATGCATAGATAGGCTTGTACTAAGTTTAGTGCATAGAGAAAAATAACTGAATTTGCTTAGGTTGTGCTTGAATGTCCATGTTCTCAAGGATGTGGTGAGCTCAAGTGTTCTATGCTTATTGGACTGTAAATTGCATGAAGGGGTCGGCTGACATTGTAGCTATTCAGTAAGTGCTGTTGACTGAATCAAAAAATATGGCATAAACTGCAATACTGAGCTCTTCCCAAAAGGCAACCTGTTTGTCTCTGAAATCAAGGGGCCATCAGGAATAACTACACAGAGCCAAATTTATGTTGCCTTTATTACTAAGAAAGTTTCTATTATTAATACAAAGGAGTTAGTAAGAATAATCTATGATTAATGGTCTAAAACAAAAAATGAGATGGATAGCTTTTCACTTAAAGCTTTTCACTTAAAGTAGTTTCTAATATGCTATCTAGTTACTCAGTTGTTTAGTTTTAAGACTTTATTATCTCTTTAAATCATAATTAATATAGAAAATATGATGCATTTCTGTCTCCTATTCACTGCTTATCCAAGCACCTACAATCTTTTACAATTCTATTTTGTATTATCATCATATTTTATAAATGAGAAGTATTAAGTTTTCTGTTTTAGTGAGAGAATCTTACTATGGCACTTGAATAAGGCAAAGTTAAGTCAAAGAGTTAGAATCTAAATACATGTTGATGCTAAGACGTGCACATATTTTTGGAAGATTTATTTACAGCAATACCAAAGAAATTTAAGATCATAGAACATTCATTTTTAAAAAGTGCTTAATACTTCCATTTCAAAGATTTTAGGAGTATTTTTGTATTTTGATCATATGAAATATGGCAGGGATATCCTGAGGATTTACAACTTCCCAGAACATTGTTCTTACTTAGTGTAATACAAAAGACATGAACAGATATATAGCTCTGAAAAAAGAATGCTAAGGTCTGGTACCTGTCTTCAAAGAGTTTACAGTCTGACTGGGAAAATTTCAAAACAATGTTTTTATAATTTTCTTTTTCAATGATAAAATTGATGATTTCAAAATAATGCCGTGATAGATGCTTTAATAAGGGCATGCACGTAAGTGTGCTGTAGGTGCGTATAAGAGATATTTAATCTCAGCTAAAATGTGCTGTTTTCTCTAGGAATAGCTTCCTGCATTGTGAAAGAGAGTACAGTTTGTGGTGTCTTGGCCGTATATTCTCTAGAAGCTGGAATAATAATTAGGGATGATTGGTGTACCCTGGGATAAGAGTGCCTGCACTGGAAGTTTGGATGACTTGGAAAGCACTCTGGCAGAGATGCCTTTGTGTCAGAGAAATAACTCAAGGATAGGGCACCATGATTACAAGTGAGTGATTGCAATGCTAACCACTTAGTGATTTAGCATCTGTGTACCTGTTGAGGTAGGATCCTCAACTCCACGCAGATAGGATCCTTGTGGAAATGGTGGGCTATATGAGTTTTTCTTCTTCACCTTTTCTCTTACCACACCAGTCACAAAAAAACAAAGGAAAGTGAATTTGGAACAATGAAATAATGGGAGTAGAAACCCTAGGAAAAACTAGAGACTTAAGCACTTAAGCACAACTAAGTGTTGCTTACACTTTGAAATGTTTATACTCAGTTTTATCTATGCTTGATGAAGAGGTTGTAGATATAAAGTGGAAGAGTTTTGGAGAAAATGAAGTTGCTTCTGCTACAGCAGCAGAACAAGACCTGCTGATATTGAGCTCTCTAACCTTCAAAGTTTACCTCACTTTTCTGTGAGGCATGTGTGGGGATGGTAGTCAAGTGTCCAGCATGATGTACTTGCAGTTGGTCTGGAATTCTAGGCATGATGGGCTTGTGTGTTGAAAGGTCGTTTGATGGCTCAGCTCCAATCAGGTGTTAGGTAATGTTTGATAGAAGGACCTACGCTTCTTAGGACCTGAGTGGAGGTATTCCTTCCCATTTCTTCTTTTCATGGGACCTTGTCTGTGGCAAGGATTTTCCTGGAACCGGGAGGTTTTGGTACCCTGTAAACAAATTCATACTTCCTGGAAATAATGCCATTGTGCATCCTGGAAAATATGATTCTGAAAGTGTTGCTCAGTTGTTGCTAGTGGTGAGAGATGATGTGCAATATTCTAGATGTATAACATTCAATCACGTTATTAGAGAGGTTAACAAATTACTTGGGGGCACACATTTGGTTGGTGCTAATTCGGAAGGTGAAAGTTCACTTTGATATTTATCTTAAAGCCTTTTCTACTTTTGTGCCTTTAACTTGAGTGAAAATTATCATTATAAATAAGCATGTGATAACATAAACCACACAAGAAGGACAGAAGAACTCTAGTGGCAAGGAAATTGCTTGGCAAAATTAGAATTAGAGAAAGTTTTTTAGAGAAGGTGAGTTAGTTCCTTCTTGAAGGAGGTCATAGATGCAGATTGACATCTATGTTATAATCTGCATTGAACAGCTCATTTAACCTTATCAAAGGATTTTCACATTAATCATCTCACTTTATCCAGATAGAAATTCTATAGCAGTTATCATACTAATTGGATTAATAAGGAAACTAAGTCATCAAGAGATCAAATATTATCTAAGGACACATTTTGTTAGCTAAATATCTGAAACTTGAACCCAAAGCCCCTGTGTTGTGATCTGTGTTATATTTTTGGCTATAATCTCTTTTCAACTTTGTCCATCATTATATAAGAAACACATAATAGAAAAGAAAAACACAGATATTTTAATATTTTTGCTATCAAGTTAAAAGTGCAAAAATGCTAGCACAATAAAACTAAACAAATAGTTAAGCTTTTAAAAGTAAAGTAAATTATTAAACAAAAAATGGTTATGACATTTCTGAAATATTCCTCCAAAGTTAGAAAAAATGAATTGCCATCAAGGATTAGGTCAACTTGAAGAGATAAAGTACACTAAACAGTTGATTTTTTTAAGTGTGATGTAATATTAATCTTTTAAAATTCAATGCATATAGTTTTTTTTTTTTTAATTAACTGCTTGCTCTAAGTGAGGTGTCAAGATTTTTACCCCCTATTCTTTTTCCATGCTGTGTCTGGGAATGGAACTGGGTGTGATGTTCTGGTCTTGGGTTCTCATTCCTGAGGCCAAGAGTATTATAGAGGGTTGGGTTGTCAGCATTAGCTCTGATTCCTTTTTCAAAAGTGAGGAGGGAGCTTTGCCACTGATTCTTCAACATGTGGTTATTGTCTCTGATAAGCTACTGGTCATGGGCTAATTACAAATGGCTTGAGTACCCACATTTCATATATTATCATCATTCTGATTGTTTTGTTTGTAGGTCTTTGAAGTCAGAAATCATTTCTTTGATCGTAGCCTCCTTGCCTCATTCATATACCCTCCAATATTTTGTTTCTTTCTGGTATTACTATGATAGGAGAAGATAGGATTCAATGGGCAGAGAGGGAAAGGGTAGGACCTGAGGTCTCTGGGTGGGGCAAAACACATATTTTGGAACAATGCTAGGAGTGTCTGACCACAGCACACACCCTCAGGTGTAAGGTTCCTCTTAAGAATGTAATAGACACCACCTACTCCCCTGCAGTTTTCCCTCCGGAATTTGAGAAAAGACATAAATATGGCCATAGACCACCCCTCATACAATGAAAATGAGCCAATCAGGAATGGACAACCCAGCACCTAGAGTTATCAAGCCAATAAGGGTAGAACCTGAGAAAGAACAAGGAGGAAGGGAAGGGGGAAGGCTAACCAAAACCTTATAAAACAAAGACCCTTGCCTATTGTCGCAGGCATTCACTTTCCAATGTCCCCTCTCTGTAAAGAGAGCTTTCCTACTATTCTTCCTTTCTAACCTTATACGCTAATAAACTTTCGCCTGCTGCTCATTTTGTGTCCACCTCTTAATTCTGCAAGTGGCGAGGCAAGGAATCCCAGGTATTGTAAAAAAATCCTCCAACATTGGTAGATAACAAGGGTTCCTGCTTTTAGAAAATGAAGGCAGCAGTTTTAACTCTCAAAGAGCTCACACAGTCTACTATGATAGGCAAAAAAGAAATCACAAAAACAGCAATACCATGTGGCAAAAGTTTTGTCAGAGATTGTTATCTATTTTTAGTAGTGTGGTCTTGGTTAACCATATGAAACATAAGCAGGGTTTTGAGACTAAATAGTACAAGCCCTAGTGTATATTGCTATGTAACAAATTACCTCAGAACTTACTGGCTTAAAACAACATTATCTGGAAGCTTCTGTGAGTCAGATGCCTGGGTCTAGCTTAGCAGGTCCTCTGACTCTGGGTCTCACAAGGCTGCCATCATGGTTGGGCTGTAGTCATCACAAGGTTTGTCTCAGGTGGGTCTGCTTCCAGTATACTCTTGTTTGTTGTCAGGGTTTAGTTTCTTATCAGTTGTTGGATTGAGGGGCTCAGTACTTGGCTGCTATTGCCTGGAGGCTACCTTTTGTTTCTTACTAGGTGGACCTCTCCATAGGGCAGCCCACAGTATGGCAGCTGGCTTCATCAGAGCGGGCAAGTGAGAGGGCAAGAGAGTGTAAGCAAGATAAGAGTTATAGTCTTTTATAACCCAATCTTGGAAGTGACATCTATCACTTTTGCCCTAATCTGTTGGTTAGAAGCAAATCTCTAGGTTCAGCCCACACTCAGCGAAAGAGATTATCCAAGGGCATAAATACCAGGAGGTGATGATCACTGAGGGCCATTTTAGAAAATTTCCACCACACCCAGAATAAAACATTTGTCAAAAAATCCACGAAGTTTTCCTAGTAGGAGGTAAGAGCATATCCCTCAGGCCATTTCTCTTTAGGTTTGGCATGTACTAGATTGGATATAGCCAAAAGAGCTAAAAGAAACTGAAGCATGACAGGGTAATAGACAGTTATCATTTATTGAAAGGCTGTGTGCAAGAAACTGTGTCGAGTGCCCCATACTTTCACTTAACCTTCAAAAGATATTGCATGAAATAAGAAGGCAATCTTAGGTGGCAGGGCTGCTTTACTTTATGAGGTTGTGCCCTGCATGACTCTAGGGTCTTCACCAACAGTGTGAGCAGCACACGTGGGAGTGCGCACATAGTGGCAGTGTTTAGTGGTTACATCCTTGCATATGATGTCAACACTTCCTTACTAGTGGTGTGACCTTGGCAAGTTATTTAAGGTCTCTGAGCTTTAATTTCCTCATCTCCAAAATAAGGAATTGTAAAATTAAGTAACTCAAGATTGCTAGAGGGATTACATGAGATCCTCTTCCTCAGCTTTATCACTATCACTCAATGCTTACTAGGATCCAGGCACTCCTCCAAGTGTTTTGAATATTAACTTTCACAATAACTCTGTGAAGAAGGTATCTTTATGATCTCATTTTTACTAATGATGAAAGTATGGCATGGAGAGGTTAAGTAATTTGCCTAAGATAACAGTGCTAGGAAATGATCCAACTCCACAGTTTTTTGTTTTTTTGTTTTGTTTTGTTTTGTTTTTAACACTAGCACTATACTGCTCATTCTGGAGTCAAGACCATAGCATAGTAGCCAGCACTTAGTACCTACTCATTATTAACTCTTATTTTACCTCCATTTTGCTAATGGGAAAACAAAGACTATGAAGTGGGTAGTAGCTTACCTAAAGAGTGACCTAGCTCCTGAATGGGAGAGCCAAGATTTTAATCCATGTGTAGCCGAATCCAAGGCACATGGTATTCTTTGTTGTCCTTTGTTTTATTCAAGTAATTATGTCTATTCTGAAGTGGTCTTAGTCTAGAGGAAAATGACCTGAATACCTCCTGGAAGTATTGCTAGTTTAGAGTGCACCACAAATACTCTAATGATATTTATGAGTCTAGACCATCAAGAAAAGGATACATTTTATATAATGTACCTTCTGAATAAAGGACTGGAAGTATGTAACATATTTTTAAATGTTTCCATCAAATTAATTAAAGTAGAATCAATTTGATACTACAGTAGGTAAGGTTCAGCTACCCTGGAGAATTTATGTTGCACCTCTCCTTCCTGTGCTGTGTCAGTTAAATGAGGTGTGGCTATGTAAAGTAAGAAGGATAGTGAATGCAATAGCTTTGGATGTTTTGCTACAAATGGACCTCAGCAATTTTAGTGCAGTTTTCTGCATCTTACCAGAAATATAGAATGTTCTATAACTTACGAAATGAATCACATTAAAAGAATGTAATCCACAAAATATACCACTGTTGTTAAAAAGGTATATATAGGGGCGCCTGGGTGGCTCAGTCGGTTGAGCGTCCGACTTCGGCTCAGGTCATGATCTCACAGTCCCTGAGTTCGAGCCCCGCGTCGGGCTCTGTGCTGCCAGCTCGGAGCCTGGAGCCTGTTTCGGATTCTGTGTCTCCCTCTCTCTCTGACCCTCCCCCGTTCATGCTCTCTCTCTGTCTCAAAAATAAATAAATGTTAAAAAAAAAAAGGTATATATATATACTCATTCACTATCTGTACCTTTTTTGTATAAGTATATACATATAAGAAACTTATTAATTATGTACTTTATTCTGTGCTGCTGTTATCAAGGAATAGAGAATGGAACTGATAGGTGAAATGTGGTGTCTCAGAGAAAACAAGCATTTTGCTTGTAAAGGCATATCCACCAACAGCAAAGTAGGTGCTATTATAAAGTTATGTTCTTCATTCTAAGTTGGCTCTCAACACTGTTTTGGGAAACAAACAAATCAACCTTTTATATTTCTGTAATGACCTCACTGTCCTCATCTTACAAAATATCTAAATTAACCTTTCCTATTTTTTTTATCTATCTTTTCTTCCTTCATACTTTATCTCTAAATGATAATATCTACTTTCATACTGTTGAAAATCTTCAGAAGGCAGTTTATTGAATTCAATAAAGCAAGTGGCCATTGGAGGAGTCAGATCTACTTTTGTTTAGATACCTGTTCTGTTATTTACCAACTAGGAGACAGGAGCAAGTCCCTTAAATTCTATAAATATCATTTTCCTTCTCTGAAAAATGGGTACAAAATGGAACCTTTGGTATATTAGGATGTCCTGAGGATTAAATTATCTAATCCCTATAAGACTCATAGTATGGTGCCTGGCAATTAGGTCAATAAATGTTACTTGTTATTGTTAATATTATTTTATTATATTTTTGTTAATATTATTTATTGGTGATATTTTAGGTGCTGAGAGCTTTCAAATCTGTATCTTAGTTCAGATATCTTTTCTGGGATTTGGGCCTGCCTAAATCCCACATCTAGCTTTCAGTGACACATCTGCTTGGTTCCATTTGTATCGCTGTTAGCTTTCCTCATGATTTGAGCCAGACTCTTGGGAGACCAATGCTATTCACTTTGCCTAATGGAATTGTAAATAGACTCTTTAATATTCCAGGCACTTTCAGTTATTAGAACAGTCCTATTCAGCCTTTAACATCCCAGTCTTGTATATTTTAAGACTTCTGTCTCAAACTCGACTCAAAACTCTGTCTTCAGAGCATAACTAGTACTGTCTGGTCTTCAGTAGCTTTGAACACAATTTCCCCATCTGACTTCCTCTTCTAGGTCCTAGCTCCTCTCTCAGGTTCTGGTGGAGAGGAAGGAGATAGAAAAAAAAAAAAACAAGACAAAACACCAAACCTCTGCTTATTCAACTGAGAATGGAAGCAATTATTTGTTAATTGATGAGAAGTCTCTGGCTGCCATTGGTCATTTCTGTCGTGAGTCAGAATCTGTTCAGATTCCCTGATGACTTCCTCATATGGGAAATCTAGCTCTGTCTTAGAGCTACCTGTACTCTTAGCTCTTTGCTTGCCCCATAGCATCTTACTGTCCATTTGCCTCAGCCTTAACAGTATAAGTGCAGTTTTACTGTTCCCTCTGTTTTAGCCCTATCTTCTTTCTCTCTTTCCAGCTGATGGTTTCCCAGGGGTAGATTAATGAGTCTGTTGGTTCCACAAGTATTCAATTGGGAACAAAACGTTTTTCTCCTTTTCCTGTAGAAATCCTACTATTGTATAAGTGATTTTCATGAAGCTCCCCATTTCCAGTGGATTTTGGAAGGAGAAGCATTCATTTAGCTGTATTGAGAAAAGAAGAAATTTGTCTTTTTCCTTGGATACTGCACTTCTGAAAAGGCAATTCACTCTCTTTTCCCCAGTCTTCTATGTGTTGTGACTGTCAGAAATGATGAGCATTGAGTGTAGTAGAAAAGATTTTGGATTCTTGCCTCTCATTTGGCCTTGAAGATAAATGTGAGCCCAACTGTTGATGAATTTCTGAGCTTAGAATGTAGGAACTTTACATGTTTTGCATATGATATTGAGCCTTTGCAGTAATTCCTAGAATGCAGGACCAAATCTCATATGGTCCTCCTGTTACATTCCACTAAAATTTCAATACCAGAGATTTGGGACCATTATTCTTCTGTTCTCAGTTTATGTGTGTGTGTGTGTGTGTGTGTGTGTGTGTGTGTGTGTATTTTTAATTGCAGCTTAGTTGACATATAATATATTAGTTTCAGGTGTACAACATAGTAATTCAACAATTATATAATTTTTTTTAATGTTTATTCATTTTTGACAGAGAAAGAGAGAGACAGAGCATGAGTGGGGGAGGGGCAGAGAGAGAGGGAAACAGAATCAGAAGCAGGCTCCAGGCTCTGAGCTGTCAGCACAGAGCCTGACGCGGGGCTTGAACTCACAGACCACGAGATCATGACCTGAGTGGAAGTCAGATGCTCAACTGACTGAGCCACCCAGGTGCCCCATCAACAATTATATACATTATGAAATGCTCACCATGAGAAGTGTAGTTACCATGTGTTAACCAGACAAAATTATTACAGTACTATTGTCTACATTCCCTATGATATACTTTTTGTCCCTGTGTCTTAGTTATTTCATAACTTGAAGTTTGCACCTCTTAATCCCCTTCACCTATTTTGCCCATCCCCTGACTCCCTCCCCTCTGGCAACTACTAGTTCTCTATGAGTCTGTTTCTCTTTTGTTAATGTTGTTTGTTCATTTGTTTTGTTTTTAGGTTCCAAATATAAGTGAAATCATATGGTATTTGTTTTTCTCTGACTTATTTCACTTAACATAATACTCTCTAGTTCATCCATGTTGTCACAAATGGCAAGATTTCATTCTTTTTTATGGCTGAGTACTATGCCATTATGTATATGTACTACATCTTCTTTATCTACTCATCTATTGATGGACACTTAGGTTGCTTCCATATCTTAGCTAGTGTGAATAAGGGTGCAATAAACGTAGGGGTGCATTTATTTTTTCAAATTAGTGTTTTCATTTTTTGTTGTTCTCCTTTTATACCTCCAGTGTCTCACATAGTATCTGCAAAATTGTAGGTATTCAGTAAATATTTGTTGAATGGATGAAAAGCCAAACATGATACATAGAAAAGCTGATCCTAAACTCTATGGTACACAATAGGGAGAGAAGACCCTATTCTGGAAATAAACACCCAGAGAAATTGCTATCAACATTTTAATACTTTAAAACACCTAAATTTCTTAAATTAGTCCCTTTGATACCTTGTGTTTATTATGTGCATTTCTTTTTTTTTTTTATTGTTTATTTTTGAGAGAGAGACAGAGACAAAGATAGAGAATAAGTGGGGGAGGAGTAGAGACAGAGGGAGACACAGAACCCAAAGCAGGCTCCAGGCTCTGAACTGTCAGCACAGACAGGCTGACTCAAGGCTCGAACCCATGAGCCATGAGATCATGACCTGAGCTGAAGTTGGATGCTTAACTGAATGAGCCACCCAGGAACCCTGTATTTTGTGCATTTCTGTTCTTTTATGCTTTGGTTTCACTTTCTACTTACTAGTTAAATAATTACTTTATAAGAATTGTGGGGATATATTTAAAATTTTACTGTGTTTCTACAGTGTTCTGCTATAATATAAATACCATAAAATTATTTCAAATCTGCTCAGGATTATTAACAGGCATGGTCCAAGAACTGTTTTGATTTTTCTTCGTTCTCTGCCACATCACATTAAAATGATCCCTTTTGTACTTAAGTAATTTTGTTAAGAGTTTTATGCCCACTTTAGAATGCCAGATTCTTTTTCTAATCTTTAAAATTTCTTTTCTGGAAACTTGATTTCCAAGCAAAGTATTCAAGAGAAAATCTAAATCTAAATTTAGTCTGTCAGATAAATATGAATAAAGTTTGTGAAAAGTTCTGAATGCTGTCTTTTTATAAAATTTCCTTTAAAAGGTTGGGAATTTTGCTGGGTTCCCAAGTAGATTTACCTGAGAGATTAGCCATGAGCCATCTTAAGGTACATTAGCTTGATCCCTTGATATGAGCGAACTCCTATCTATCTTTGTTAAAAACACAAACAAAAATAATCATAAGGTTCTGTTGCAATACACTGCAATAATGCTTAGAATAGGAAAAAAGATATAACCATTTTAAGAAGTCCTGTTCAAAAATTTCTTGGACTTTACAGAGATTGTTAAAAAAAAAAAACTCACACACTCAGTGGTTGCTTGGCTATTTCAGGTACTTATGGGTATAAGGCTTAGTAAGGCAAGTTACCAGGGAAACCTTTTCCAGAAAAGGATAATTGTGCACTAGGAGTCCATGCATAGCAAGTCTGTAATCTTGCTATGCTTTTATTTCATCTAGGTTAGTCACAGAGGAACAAACATTGTAGAGACTAGATGCTAAGAATGCAGAAGGGTAAAAGCAATTTTTATAACCTTAAGTTGATTATTCAAACTAGTAGTGTGAATAGTAGTACTGATATTATTAATAAAAATGATTATAAGCATTTATAAATTACTCTATAGTTTAAAAATTGCACTCACTTAGGGGTGCCTGGGTGGCTCAGTTGGTTGAGCATCTGACTCTTGATTTCTGTTCAGGTTGTGATCCCAGGGCCATGGAATCAGGCTCTATGCTGGCATGAAGCCTGCTTAGCAGTCTCTCTCTCTCCCTCTGTCCCTCTCCCCCACTCATACTCTCACTCTCTAAAAGCAAACAAATAAACAAATGAACAGAAGAACAACAACCCTGCATTCACTTAAATATGTGTTTTGTGGAGACATTATTACCCACCAGCCTCATCTTTGATGTGAGGAAACTAAAGTCAAGTGCATGGCCCATGACAAACAGGGCATTAAGTAGGAGCCTCAAAGTTGTACCCAGTCTTCTTGAGTCCAGAGCATTTACCTTTTAAATGTCACCCATTTTTCTAAAATAAAGCCAACTTCTGGTCTGTCTAGTGGGAGGATATAGAGGTAGGTTTAGCATGAATTAAAGGCAACATAGTTTTAGGGCCTCTTACTTGCATGGGTTCATTCCAAAGTCTTGGGAGAGGCCCTATCAGTGTTCATATATTTTTATAAGATTTTGTAAGATTTTTTTAAAAATAAGATTTTTTTTCAGTCTGTAATAAATCCTTCTACTGCATCTTTGGCTTGGCACTCAAGTAGCTATGGATAGTTTCGGAATCTGGCTTAGAGGAAATTGATTTGCCAATATACTTCGTTTAATGAGATTTATTTATGTTATTTGTATTCATTCCCCCATAGAGTTAAATCATTGCTAGCCATGCTGATGCAGAGATGTTTTCTAGGAATATTACTATAGCCTGCTGTGTTGACTCAATCAAGATTGAAGCATAAAAGTGCAGCATAGGCAGTTATTATAATATGAACTCACTACGGCTTCAGTACCTAAAGTATGTGGGAAGAGGAGAACAAACAGAATAGTTCAGAGCCAGAAGCTAATTTGTGGAAAAGTCTTCCAAATATCAGATGAGTAAAATATAAGTAGATAAATAAATTTTTCACTTATCAACACCTAGTCAAAACAGTCCTCTTCTTGATAGTTTTTCCCAAATATGACAATAATTCTAAAATTTTTCATGTCATTACTAATGACAAATTGTGAAGCTGAAAGTTAATTTAGTAAAGGAAGTTAATTAATGGACATATGCCACTTTCTGATTTTATATTTTTGGTATTGCAACTTAATACAATTTGTAATTTATTGTGGTTTACTTTTTCATTATTTTTATTGAAGATTTTATGTGTATAATTTTATATAATTTTTCTTAAAATTATATAAAATTTTGTGCTAGATTGTGCTAGATTAAAGCCTATGAAGCCTGGGTCTTCCACTGAAGTATGTGTGCCCAAAAAATATTTGTTGAATGAATAAAAATCTACAGGAATTGGTTTTGACACAAAGGTGATTTGATAAACTGAAGTTCTGACCTTAAGAAATTGTGGGTGGATTCTGTCTTCCAGACTGGGAGATAGCCCTGTACTGTATGAATCGTGTAATGTATAGATTTATTATATTTCAACTCTAGTATCTACCCAAAGCTAATGATTTGCATTCTATATTCAGAGATTTTCCCTTCTTTCCCAGTAACTTAGCCTCTTGCCCTCACAATATGTCAAACAGAACCTTCAGTTTTGAAAACTTAGGCTCATCAAAGTGATGCAAATGGATTATTATAGATTGGGAAGGATTCCAATAGAAGTGGTTGATTCTGGGAAAGATGTTAGAGATGTTCGAGTCCTTGAGTTTGGGTATCATAGATGATGGAAGGCTGTTGGGAGTAATAAGGATCAGCATCTTGTTCCCCCAAAACTCACGGTTCATGAAAGTGATGGTTCTTCAACAAGGCTTAGAGGTCTAGGTCATGACACTAGAAGTCATGGCTTGAGACACTTGTTAACAGTTTCTGAAGTCCTGATTTATCACACAGTGGGTAGAAACACTAGTGTATTAAGGAGTGCTTGGATGATTGGATGGTTCATATCGCAGCAGGGTCATCTAGATTGAAGACCATAGTTTCTTTTTTCCAATTTGCTGACCTGTGTAATGATACCATATCATCGCTCAACCACCCCATCCCATCACTCGAACCAAAGACTTTTTTGTATACATAGTGACCTTAAAGTAGTAATTCTCAAAGTGTGGTCTCCTTTCCACATTTCAGAATCACCTGTAAACATTTTGGAAATACAGATTCTCAGGCCTACTGATCAGAAGCTCTAGGGAGCAGTGCTGTAGAGAAAATAAATATGTATTATATATGGATTAATAGTATTTCACACAAGTGGGGAATAGGAAGGTCAGCTGGGCCTCACAGGATGGGAAACAGAAATAGGAAGCCCATCAGGAGACAAGGTAATGACACAGATTTTTTTCTAGATACAGAATAGCATAGTCTATTCTGGCCTTGCTCTGTGAATCTGAACATTTCCTTGTTTAAAGATTTTTTTCCTGCTTCTCTATAAATATGGCTTAAGACCCCCCCCCCCCCACCTTTTGTTCCACAAACGCTCAAGCAGTTAACAGAGATTGACTATGAATCTGAAACCCCATTTTAGGAGAAAGATTTGATTGCGTCCATTTGGAAGGATTATAGCTAGGCTAACATGATCATATGGGACAAATAATGCTGTGGGGGGCTCAGCTTGTGTGTAGTGAGTCAGTTCCGAGAAAAGGGGTTCATGTATCTTATCTATATAGTGGACAACAGGATTCCTAAGACCGAAGACCACTAACATTATGGGTTACATTTCTAATTTTTATTAAATTTCTTGCCTGCAATTTGATTCTTTTGTACCTTGACTAAGTCCTGTGCTTATTTCCATATGCTTGGGCATATGAAAATAAATCAGGTTTGGCAAGAAAGTTAAATTTCTGCTGGAGTAAGAGGTAGTTGGAAGTCTGACTTTTATGCTGGGGTTTTTATTGCTTGCTTAACACATAAATTGTATTTCCTCCGAAACTCTGAAATAACAGCTCAATAAATAACTACTAATATTGTAGTTCAAGCATTTTAATTAAACATCTTTAACTTCCACTACTGTAATATTCAAGTAGTGTATGGTGCAGTGAGCCTGCTTGGTTGCAAAACTGGAAGCTTTCTAGTAATTTAAGCAACATTTCAAATGAATTTAATTTTAACTCAGACTCTAGGTAACTAAGAATTATTTTTACTAATATCTAAAAATAATCACAGATTTGTTATACCTTTAATCTTTATTTGGTTTCTTTATTGTTAATAAACACAGTTATTTCCAAGTCTAGGTTTTTATTTATTATTTCCTTATAGCTAATTATGGTGAATTCTCAATTCCATGCAGTAAGATGAGGTTTCAGATCACAATGCCTTCAGGGTATAATCCAGAAATGTTTTCATTTAAGGGTCTGAATATAAATATTTTTGGTGTTCTGGGCCACATATAGTCTGTCACATAGTCTCTTCTTCCTCCTCTTCCCCATTTTCTTCCTCTCCTTACTCTTTCTTTTGCTCCTTCCCCTCTTCCTCTTCCTTCTTTGTAACTTACTCTTAGCTCATGGGTCGGTCATGTAAAAACAGGCTGCAGGCTGAGTTTGGCCTGTGAGCTGTAGTTTTCTTACCCATGATTATAATCCAAAAAGGAACTTGAAAGTGATTGAATTTTCTCTCTTCAAACTCATGAATTATCAATCATCCTTTTGTGATCAAATTATATGATCAGATTATGGCGTAGAAAGAGGGTGAAACACGTAGAGCAAGGGAAGGGAGAACAAATTGATAAATTACTTCAGAATTAGTAATATAGAAGATATTTATAAGCATCTATGTCATTTCAGATACTAAATAAATATATGTTGTTCACTTAATCTTCCAAACCACACTGGTAGGTTTTACAATACCCACTATATAGATTAGAAAACAGATGTGAAGAGGTAACATTACTAAGTAACTTAAACTATTTGTCAAGGTTCCCTCTCAGGTTTGTATGGCACATAAAACCCATCTTCTTTGTGATATACCACATTGTGATCTTTCATAGGATAGAGTGAGGAATACTATACACCTTACCACAAATTTATAAACATTAAAAAAACTGCTTTCTAAAAACATCTTATAAAATTGCTAAGATGTTAAAATAATTTTACAAGTGCTTATTAGAGTCAGTAAATGCAAATAAATTCAAACTGTTTAGAAAAAACATTATCTGTGGGGTGCCTGGGTGGCTCAGTTGTTTAAGCATCTGACTCTTGATCTCAGCTCAGGTCTTGATCTCAGGGTTGTGAGTTCAAGCCCTGTGGTGGGCTCCACATTGGGCTCTGCATTGGGTGTGAAGTCTACTTTAAAAAAAAAAGAGGGGGAGAGAAATAACATTGTCTTTAGTGATAATATATTGTTTTTTCATAATACATATAGTTTGAAAGTTCCAAAGTTTTTTTCCTAATAAATTGAAATGATTTATTCCCTAAAATGTGCATATATCTGTTCCCTTTCTCCATATCAGTACACTTAAAATCACAATGTATTCATGAAATATTCAAGATAAATATGAAACTGTTGTTTTACCCTGTTTTTCTGAGGCACTGAAACATAAAAGAAGGAGCTGAAATGAACTTGCTTAGTCACTGGTGGAGCTAAGACTGCCATTGGAATTATATACATATTCTTAAGCTAATGGATGCTTTACTAGATTGCCTCTTGTATGTTGCTTTATGTTTTAGGGAGAGCATTTTCCTTATTTCTAATGAATATACAGCTGGACCTACTTTTCTCAAATTAGCTTATCATCAAAGCTATTATTCCATAAAAGTACATCAGATGTTACTTAAATCTAGCTTGATTACAAATATCCCTACAGTTTTATTCAATTGCTTCACTCTAAACATTATGCCATCAAACCATTTAATTTGTCCATCTCTAGAAGTTTTATTTAAATTGCTTAATATTATGGGAATTAAATAACTCATTACCCAAACCATAAAGGGAGGTCATAACACAATAATAATGTTACCATCTGAATATTACTTTTCCTAAATCTCCAATATAGTAATAAAATACTGTATCAACTCTTTTTTTATGTTTATTTTTATTTTTTAGAGACAGAGAGACAGAGACAGAGACAGAGACAGAGAGTGAGTCAGAGAAAGAGGGAGACACAGAATCCGAAGCAGGCTCCAGGCTCTGAGCTGTCAGCACAGAGCTCGACATGGGGCTCCAACCCACGAACCATGAGATCATGACCCAAGCTGAAGTTGGACACTCAACCGACTGAGCCACCCAGGTGCCCCTGTATCAACTCTTAATATAGCTTTGTGAGATGTAGTAGCTATCAGTTTATATTTTGACTTTATAGATGAAGAACTCATATGCATTAAGCATAAAAATAATTTCAGAATGTTTCATGGCTTAATGGTCTTTTACAGAACAAGAATGTCTTGGTCTGTTTGGGCTTCTATAACAGAATACCATAAACTAGGTGGCTGAAGCAACAAACATGTATGTCTCACTGTTCTGGAGGCTGGGAAATCTGAGATCAAGGCATTGAGAGATTTCTGGTAAGAGTCAGCTTCCTGGTTCATAGACAACCATCTTTCTTCTGTGTCAAATGGCTAGCAAATTGTTACTGGTTATTGGTGGGAGGCCTCAGTGTCTCTCCATATGAACCTCTTCACAGGCTGCTTTATTGTTCTTACAACATGGTTGTTGGCTTACCCTCTGGTGAGCGATTTTAAGATCATAGGGCAAAAACAACAATGCCTTTTATAACCTAGCCTCAAAAGCTACATATTGACTCTTCTGTCATATTCTGTTTGTTACAAGTGAGTCAACAAGAGTAACCCATATTTAAAAGAAGGAAAATTAAACTCCAGCTTTTGATGGGATAAGCATCAAAGAATTTTCAAATTTATTTTAAAATCATCATATTGTTTTTTGAAGATTTTAAATACTTCTTACAATTTAAAAAATACATGAGCTCAGATTAAGAAGAAATTAATGAAAAAAAATGACCCCTGGAAATGAATATCATGTGATTAATATAACAAAAGATAATGGAAGTTATTGAAAACCCAGTAGGAGTGGGAGAAGCAGGCAAAATGAATTGGAAATGAACGAGTAATTAAAAAGGATTTGTGGTAAATTGAATAATGCCCCCAAAGATACCCATATCCTAATCCCTGGAATTTATGAATGTTATCTATATGGCAAGGGTGACTTTGCAGATGTGATTAAGTATCTGGAGATGGAGAGATTATCCTGCTGGCCCCTAATGTAATCACAACTGTCCTTACGGGAAGTAGGTAAAGAGATATTTGACCATGGTGACAGAAAAGGAGAAAGTGATTTAATATAGCAGAGATGTATTTAAAGATGGAATGTTGTTGACTTTGAAGATGCGGGAAGGGGCTATGGTCCAAGGGATGCAAGGAATGCAGGTCTAGAAGCTGGGAAAGACAGGAAAACAGATTATCCTCTAGAACTTCCAGAGGCAGCATAGCACCACCCACACCTTGGTTTTTGCCCAGTGAAACCCACTTCACATTCCTGACCTCTAGAGCTGTAAGAGAGTGTTTATTGTTTTAAGCCACTATGTTTGTGGTAATTTATTACAGTGTCTATAGGAAGATAAAAAAGTTTGGAGAGAAATTTGTATGGAAGAGAGACTAAGGAGAATTTCAAGTACCCATAATTATTTTGATTGAAAAATATAATAGAAAGATTGAAAGCTATAGTTCAAGAAATGTTTTAGAACCAAAATATTTGAATCAAAAATTGAAAAGCAATACTATGTCCTAAAAAAATTATCACAGAAAAATCCATAGTCATTCTGATAATCTCTACATTTTTAAACACTTTTTTTTTTTTAATGTTTATTATCTGTCTTTGAGAGAGAGACAGAGCATGAGCAGGGGAGGGGCAGAGAGAGAGAGAGAGGGTAACACAGAATCTGAAGCAGGCTCCAGGCTCTGAGCTGTCAGCCCAGAGCCCGGCGTGGGGCTCGAACCCTCAAACTGTGAGACCATGACCTGAGCCGAAGTCAGATGCTTAACTGACTGAGCCACCCAGTCACCCCATGACAATCTCTACATTTTTTTTAATGTTTATTTTTGAGAGAGAGAGAGAGGGAGACAGACAGACAGACAGACAGAGTGCTAGCATGCACAGGGAGAGAGAGAGGGAGACACAGAAACTGAAGCAGGCTCCAGGTTCTGAGAGCTATCATCACAGAACCCAATGCAGGGTTTGAACTCATGGACTGTGAGATCATGACCTGAGCTGAAGTCAGACACTTAACCAACTGAACCACCCAGGCACCCGACAATCTCTACATTTTAATTGGCATGCTTAGACTCTTTATATTTAACGTAATTTTAAGTGTATTTGGATTTAAGTCTAGTATCTGCTGTTTATTTCTTATTTGTGGCGTATATTCTTTTTCCTGATGTTCTACCTTAATTTATTAAAAAACTTTTTTTTAATGTTTATTTATTTTTGGGAGACAGAGAGACAGAGTGCAAGCAGGGGAGGGGCAGAGAGAGAGAGAGGGAGACACAGAATCTGAAGCAGGCTCCAGGCTCTGAGCTGTCAGCACAGAGCCCGATGTGGGGCTTGAACTCATGAAGTGCAGGATCATGACCTGGGCCAAAGTTGGATGCCTAACTGACTGAGCCACCCAGGCACCCCTCTGCCTTTATTTAGATTGTGTGTTTTAATATTCTATCTTATCTTCATTATTGCCTATTGGCTCTACTTTTTTTTCAGCAGCTCTAAAGTTTAAAATATTTAAGATATATTTATCACCATTCACCTTCATAATGAATTCACATTCATTAGACCACTGCATAAATAGTGTAAAAACTGTACAATTTTACACTCAATCACCCTCCTTTGTGCCATTTTTGTCATGCGTTTTACGTCAATATGGGTCTTAATCCCCACAATATGTTGATATTATTTTTGCTGGCAATATTCAATTATCTTACAGTTTTTTAATGAAGAAAAAGTTTTTTGTATTTTGACATTTACTGTATGCCGGCAATAAAGACAAAATACTTTGTGCATACAGGCAAAGAGGTTAAGTTATCCAACAACAAAATATATCAAGCTGGCCACAGACTTTCCAGTAACATATAATACTGGAAGATTGTGATCTGAGACTTATATATCAGTCCAAATATTATTTAAATGTAAATGGAACAAATATTTTTGAATTTACCTAAAAAAGAAACTATAACAATTATCTGATATTTGAAAAAAATCCAGAAAAGTTCTTTAAATGGACAGTTGGATATAAAATGGATGGGTTACTTAGGAGACTGAAAGATCTGAAGAAATTAAAGACAGTAAAACAAAAAGTAAATAAGTAATGAGAAATAGTAAAGAGAAACTAAGAGATGTGGAAAAATGAGAACATCTAACTATATCTAATTAGAGTTCTAATTTTTAAACCAAAAGAAAAATCTTTAAAGCAGCCAGAGAGAAAAATAAAATGATTATTTACAAAGAAATATAACTATTCTGACAAGTGACTTGTCAACTGCATCAAGGAAAGCCCTAAGGCAGTGGGATAAAATCTTCAGAGACTGGAGAGAAAATAATTGTCATCATGGCATTTTAAGGTATATAAAAAGAGAGAAAGAAAACTTTCTATTAACTTCTCACTAAAGAACCTTTAAAAGATACATTTTATTTGGTATTTGTATTTCTCTGACTTATTTTGCTTAGCATTAATACTCTCCAGCTCTATCTATGCCATTGCATATGGCAAGATTTTGTTCTTTTTAATGGCTAAAATTCCATTGTGTATATATATATACCACGTGTTCTCTATCCATCAGTTGGTGAACACTTGGGCAGTTTCCATAATTTGGCTATTGTAGATAGGCTGCTATGAACACCACGGTGCATGTATCCTTTTAAATTAGTATTTTTCTGTTCTTTGTGTAGATACCTAGTGGTGCAATTGCTGGATCATAGGGTAGTTTTACTTTTAACTTTTTGAGGAACCACCATACTGTTTTCCAAAGTGGCTGCACCAGTTTGCATTCCCACCAACAGGGTAAAAGTGTTCTCTTTTCTTCATATCCTTGTCAACACCTGTTTCGTGTGTTGTTGATTTTAGCCATTCTGACAGGTGTGAGGTGATATCTCATTGTAGTTTTGATTTGTATTTCACTGATGATGTTGAGCATCTTTTCATGTGTCTGTTGGCCATCTATATGTCTTTGGAAAAATGTCTATTCATGTCTCCTAACTGTTTCTTAACTAGATTATTCATTTTAGGGTTTTATTAAGTTCTTTATATATTTTATATCCTAATGAAAATAGACTTTTAACCATAGAGAATTGGTGGTTATCAGAGGAGGGGTTGGGAGAAATGGGTTAAATAAGTGATGGAGATTAAGGAGTGCACTGGTGATGAGCACTGGGTGTTGTATGGAAGTGTTAAATCACTGTATTGTACACCTGAAACTAACATAAAACTGTATGTTAACTAACTAGAATTTAAATAAAAACTTGAAAGAATAGGTGATGGGGATTAAGGTGTGCACTTGTGATGAGCAACAGGGTGATACATGGAACGGTTGAATTATATTGTATACCTGAAACTAATATAACACTATATTTTAACTAACTGAAATTAAAATAAAAACTTAAAAATAAATTAAAATAGTTTGTGTTATAAAAAAGAAATATAAAAGGTTAATACTTCCTGGGAAAAAATTAAAAAAAATAAATGTTTCATTTGAAAAATAATGACAGAAGGTCTGAAATGAGAGAAGAAAATGGTAAACATTTGAGTAAATATATTATGTCCAATTTGTGAGGTAATAAAAAGATGAAACTACTATAAATTAAAAAAAAAAGCCCTGAGCTTCTGGACAATAGAAGTTAAAAGATAGTGATTTTAGTTAAAGTATTTTAAGCTTTTATACTTTTTCTTTCAAGTCTAGATTTTGATGGAAAATTTCTAAAGTTATAAAAATAAAGTGGCATGATTAAATTAACTTTAAAACTATACAAGGAAAAAGCAGAATGAATAAAAGAAAAATTGAAGAAACTACATGCATTCAAAAGAATGCAGGAAGAAGAAAATGAAATCATATAGAAAAAGTAAAAACAAATATAACACAGTAAATGTAAATGTTAGACTGAATTATCCATGTAAAGACAAATTTTCAAGCTAGAGTGAAACAAATACTAGAAAAAGTTATAGTAGGCAAATGTAACTAAAAGAAAGCTAGTTTAACTCCTTTAATGTAATGGCTATATTGAGCCATCAGTGTTTATGGAGTATAACTATGAAACCGACTTTACCTTTGTTACCTACTATTTTTTAATACCTACTCAATGCTTTAAAGGTGATTACTACTTTCCTTGCTATTCAGTGACAATTCTAGACCCCATGACTTTTGTTTATTCTTATAAAAGAATTCCAATATTACATTATCTTGCAAAACAGATTCCTTTCCAAACATTATTGAACACTTCTACATTCATTGAAGGATTTAGCTGTAATTGGATAGTCTTTGGGAAAGGAGCTATCTTGTAGTTGGAAAAGAAGTAAAGGGTATATCCAAATTTTTATTTGACTGATTTTTCTCTTGTGGCGTCTTCTCATGGCTTCTCTGAAAACATACGCCCATCAAACTACAACTTTCTTAGTGGGCAATGGCTCTTCTTCAGATGATGCTCTTTTATCAGGTGCCCCGGCAGTACTTTTCACATTGTCTTTTTGTTATGATCATCTTATCCTAGTAATAAGTTGTCTTAAGTAGTGACTTTTAAAAATGATCCCATACTGACATTCCAACTATGAATTTCACATCTGATTTTGGGATTCAAGAACCTTTGTAAGAAACAAGTTATTAGAACTTCTGCAGACTTTTTTAACTTTATCAGACCTGAAGTTCTCAAGCAGTTTGGAAACAGTAGCATGGTGACAGATGCCAGTAGCTTGTCTTCCATTGTTTTGGCTGATCAGAAGACAATGATCCCAAATGGATTTAGAGTTTATTATTTACAGCACAGCAGGCAGCATGAGCTGCAGGTTCACATCAGTTTTCCTTTTCCTGAAAGTTTTACAAGAAGTTATCTGGAAGTGGATCCAGGTGGATTCTGTGCCGAGTAGGTCAGTGTCAAAGCTGAGGAACACTGATCTTAGAAAACCTCCAATCTTTTTTTTTTTTTAATTTTTTAAATGTTTATTTATATTTGAGAGAGAGGGAGAGAGTGGTGGGGGGGTGGTGCAGGGGAGGGGCAGAGAGAGACAGAGACAGAATCCAAAGCAGGCTCTAGCCTCTGAGCTGTCAGCACAGAGCCTGACACGGGGCTCCAATTTATACGAGCAATGAGATCATGACCTGAGCCGAAGTTGAACGCTTAACCCACTGAGCCACCCAGGTGCCCCAGGAAACCTCCAATCTCATGAGAGACTGCTGGCAAACCTACCCATCTTCTCTGGAGAGAGACCTTATCTTTATTACCTGGTCTATAAACAAGTACCTCTGGGGAGAAAGGGAGACATCTCTATCAATATTACCTTGTAATGTTTTCAGGAGAAAAGATGTCTCTATCTTTATTATACATAAATGTAAATAAACTTTCTCCAGAGTGAGTCTCTGTTTCTATCCTGCCAGGGCCATCTGAAAACCATTCCTGATGAAAGAGTCATGGAGCAAAAGGGCTGTTAATGCCTAAACATGTATAAATATGAAAGATACATAGGGAATTGTTTCTAACATTTTATATTTTTGTCTGTGGTGATAGTGGAAGGGTTGACTCCTAGTAGTACAATGAATATTCTTATTTAATCCTTTCTATCCCTTTTGCTATGTTTTGATGGTCCGTGTGAGCAAATGATTTTTAAATATGTGAAACCAGTTCTCAGATCCATCATTTGAAAATATAGTCTTGCTGCACCCTTTACTTTGGAATTTCCTACCTGTTGCATATTGATGCCACACGAGAAAGCTTTCATATAAGCTGCCTATTACTTAAATATCAGACAAGAAAGAGTTTAAGACAAAGAATTACTAGGGAAAAATAGCATGCCTTGGTAAAAACTTCTTTTCACTATGAAAATTCAAAATTCTAAAGTTGCATGCACCTAGTATTTAGTTTTAAATATCTATGAAAACCACTGACACATTTGTAAGACAACTGACAAATATACCATCTTATTGGGAAATACTAAACTTTCTAACTCATTTTATGAGGCTAGTAAGGCCTTGATAACAAAAACTGATAGGAAACAAAGATTTTATAGAGGTATTTCACACAAAACCACACAAAACAATTAAGTAAATATTAAGGAATAGAATTCATCAAAGGCTAACACATTATTATGAAATTGGAATTATAGGAATGCAGCATTAGAATTAGAAAAATCAATGTATCTTTAATAATTTAAAGGACAAGAATGGTATAATCATATCAAGATATAAAATATAATTGAAAAAATTTAACACTAATTCAGTATTTGAAAAAAACAACTTCTTAGAAAGAAAATTCTGGAAGAGAACTTTAGCCTGCTAGAGCTATCCATAAAAATTCATACCAAACATCACTCCTAAGAGAATTTCTTCAAAAATTAGAAACAAGACTTGTCTACCTGATATCACCACTTTAAGTGAACATTTTTGTAGTTATCAGTTTTTTAATAAGTTAATTAAAAGAATAACATTTGGAATACATGTTTAGAAAAAAACCTAAATGATTATTTTCAGCCAATATAATTGTCTACTTGAAGAACCAAAAGAAATTTATAGAGAAGTTATTAAAACTAATGAGAGTTTACAAGGCTATAATATATAATATTGATATTTAAATGAATTTTATTTTTCTTTCCCATCACAACTAATTAGAAAATGTGATTTAAGAAGATATTTGCAATAGCAACATAATGTTTTTTGAATATAACAAAATATTTAAGATTCCTATGGAGACAAACACAACCCTTATTGAAAGACATTATTAAATAAGACCTAAATATGTAAAATGATATATCATAGTCATGGGTTGAAGTCAATATTATAAAGAAAGTTTAGTATGATGTTCCAAAATGACAAGTTATACAGACTCAGTTTCTTATGTTCTGTAAGATGAAACCTCTAAATGTCTCTGGTAGTTATAATAAAATACTAATAGTAAATTCAGGTATTAAAATATACAAAACGTGTTGATATATCTTAATAAAAGAGCTATGAGTTAGGGACTATCAGCCATGCAAAATGAAAAGAACACATCATTTTGGGGAAGATATCAAGTCTCAAAAATTAAAATCACATGACAGAAGTTTAAAAAATTCATGTTGTATCAAGTAAATCTTCACAGTAGTAATGGTCTCATTCTAATAACCAGTGGCTGTTGAATCATTTATATGTAAGCCACCAGGTTTTATTAGTCCCAACCAAATTCTGCAACCTGGATTCCTGTGAAGGAATGAAAATTATTCAGAAATCCTAGGAAACTATCAATATAAATAAAGCAATAACCTTGGAAGTTATAATAATAATAATAAATAATTTATATCTATGGTGTTGATGCTTTAGATCAAGTTAGGCACACTGTGAAAAGCTGAGTTTATAATCTTTGTACCTGTGCAGGTTTGTCTGCTATTTAAAGGAGAGTATTTGGAGACTCAGCCATAATAATAGTTTAAATTTTTTAAAGAAGGTATTGAGTAAAATATGTAGTAGTTACTGTTTAAATTCTTGAGACAAATTGGCTTTCAGAATTTATTTAATGGAGATGTAACATCAATACATCAAATATTAAGCCAAGTACAAATAACAGCAAATATGTCTCTTCACATGTATGATTAGTTCTCACAACTAAAACACTGGTACTACAGTGATACAGAGGTGCACAGCCAGATCCCCTCTGCTGGCCCAAAACTTTCCTTTCTGCAGGTGTTATGAGTGTTGTGTAATGATGATTCATTCACAGGTAGTCAGTCCCTCTAGTAATTACTTCTTTTTTTTTTTATTTTTATTTTTTTATTTTTGGGACAGAGAGAGACAGAGCATGAACGGGGGAGGGTCAGAGAGAGAGGGAGACACAGAATCGGAAGGAGGCTCCAGGCTCAGAGCCATCAGCCCAGAGCCCGACGCGGGGCTCGAACTCGCGGACCATGAGATCGTGACCTGGCTGAAGTCGGACGCTTAACCGACGGCGCCACCCAGGCGCCCCTCTAGTAATTACTTCTTGCTGAAAGGAGTTGTCTTTTCCAAGGTTATGCCCCTTCCTAGGGACAGCCTCCATTCAGTGGTTGATGTGGGGACATAAAGTCTCAGATTTCAACATGGGACAGCAAGAAGAGCCATCATGGCTCCAGAGCTCCTGTAGGATGGGCTGAGGCCTTTGTTGCAATAGTGTCACCCTGTTCTGGGTGTTCCAGAGCAGACATTCCCCAGTTGATCTTCTATATGCAAATCTCTGTTCAAAATCTGTTTCCTAGGGAACCCTACCTAAGGCAGGGCTAATTTATTTTTTATTTCCATAAAAATATTTACTAAATTGACAACTATATGATAATTGTTGAGTTATTGGTTTAGGCATTTGAGATACGAAGACATATTTCCTAATCTAAATTTTCAATTTATATGGGTAGGCAGGGCATATATATAAAACACTGCTAAACAATATATATACACTGTGAGCCAAATGTGTGAAAAAGAGAGTATATATTATAGGAAGTCAGGGAAGGGAAAGATCTGTCTTCTTGAGCTGTGAAAGATAAGCAGGATTGAAAAGGAGATAGTATTATTCCTGGTATGGTGTAAGGCAGTTTGTTCATACTCTTTCATAACATGTATCAGGTGGCACCATGATTTATATAGTTCACAGTCCTCTTTTTTCAACTAGAGTGTGAGTTTCTCATTGATGGGTCCATATTGTATTCATCTTTGAATCCACAGAAAGTAGAATGTTTACTAATTTACTAAATATTTATGTAGCACTAATCAGTCAGTGTGCCAGGCACTGGACATTAGTATATAAATGAAGTATTGTCTCTGCTTTCCAGGAGCTTACTGTCCAGAGAGGAAGATTATTAATAGACACTTAAATAGATGATTTAGACACATTGTGACAAGTGATAGTCATTAAATAAATACGTATTTATTTAATGGACGTGCCATTTATGTTCCAGGTGCAGTGCTGTTTATGATGAAATAATCAACAAAGTGCTATGGGAGCACACAGCAGAGACCCTCAGCCCACATGGAGAAGAATATATTGTTTAATGAAGGCTTCCCATAGGAGGTGATGTTCAAGTGTGTCCTTAGGTGAGGGGACTCTCTTTCTTTGGGATCGGTTCTCTGAGAAGGACTCAGCTGAGAGCTGTCAGCTGCTTTGCTTCTAGCAGCAGGTGGATTGAGTGCTTTCATTATGCACGTCATTTGGGCTGCACACAGCAGTATCCACCTTGGTGATTTGGTGAGAACAGAGGTTCTTAAGCTGGAGGGTACATTGGAATTATCTGGAGGGCTTTTAATTTTTATTCTTTAAAATTTTATCTATCTATCTATCTATCTATCTATCTATCTATCTATCTATCTATCTATCTATCTATCTATTCTCAAGTTAGTTAGTAGATCCCAGGGGTGCATCACTTATGTGTGACACCCGGTGCTCATTCCAAGTGCCGCCTGGAGGGCATTTTAAAACATAGATTGGTAGGCCCCATCCTCAGGTTTTCTGATTTAGTAGATTAGGAGAGGGGCCACAAATTTTCATATCTAACAAGTTCCAGTGACGCTGATGATGCTGGCTTAGGATCCACACTTTAAGAGCCACTGATATAGAGAAAGCTGTATTTGAAATGCACTTCAGGTTGTTCATTGTGAGTAAGTAAAGTTTTGATAATATTTACCGAATAAGTATCACCAAGTTCAAGAATCCTCCTTACAACTGAGGGAGAAAAAACATGATTACAGTGCAATGTGATAAGTGCTGTAAGAAGTTAGTGCAAAGTGTTAGCAGGGTTTGAGAAGAAAATGGCTAATTTTTCCTTAGTGCATCATGAGAATCTTGACAAAGTAAGTGAAATTACCTTCTGGTTGTGAGTAAATTATTTATTATCTTTGCATTTTAGTTTCCCTATTAGTAAAATGGAGATATTAATAATGATATCAGATGATGGTTGTTAGGGTTAATTAAGATAACACATGGGAAATTATCTTATATTTGAAGTAATATTCAAAGTTCTAGCTTTTGTTCTTTGCTTGATTATCTTTCTAGAATTCTTTGCTTGCTTGTTTAAGTATTTATGACTGCACTGTTGTAGTAAAATAAATGATACTTTCATGGGCTTTCAGATTTTTTCTTTTGTTTTACTGGTAATACACAAGGAAACAGGATGGAAGCCGCTATTCACAGTCTAACTTAAATGAGAAGAATTAATTACAGTTTTCCTTTGTCATATAAACTTTGCCTTTATTACAAGAATTTGGAAAAGTTGAAAATTATTTATTGAGAGATAGGAACATTATCTAAACGATACAAGAATGGATGTACATTTGGTTAGAACTTCTATTCTTGGATTTAAATTTCATCTCTGGAATTTTTTTTATTTTTTAAAAAATAAATTTAATCTCTTTTGCCACATGATGGTAGTATTGCTTTTCTTGTTAAGCCACAAAAATAGATTTCAAATGCCAGTTGAAATCATAAAAAATTATATTTCTCCAAGGAGACCTAACAATAAAAAATTAGTTTCATAAAGAAATAAGGACTCCTACACATTTATGTTATTTTTAAAGAGCAGGAAACATCAATGTCAGTGTTTCCTAAGGAGAATTGCCATTTCTTCTTTAGGAAACAGATCTTTGCATGTCAGGAACGTTCTCATCCTTTCTCTTCTTGCCAGAATTTTGTTTTAGGCATTGTCTTTCAAATTGCTGCCCCTTTTAATTGGGTTGACCAAGATAATTTATTTCCTTGTAAGCTGATGTAGATATTTATCTTGAAGAAGAGAAATTTTAAATGGCACTTATATTGGTTGTATTTTACATAATCTTTTATATCAGATTTAGAATTAGAAGCTAACTTAGAAGTTGTCTAGTGTGACCCTCTTTGCATGCAATAATTTTTTCTGTATCATCCAGAACAGATGGCCATGCAGTTTCTCAGCTGCCTCTAAAGATGCCCTTCAAGGCAGCCTCTATTCTTTGTAGGACCCCTAGTAAAAGAACTTGCTTGTTGTTGTGCTCAACATAATGTGGTGTTGCTTGGAAGCTGTGAAGCTTCTGTTTGCTTGAATTTAAAACCATTTCTTTTGTCTGGAGGCAACCATCTTGTTGAGAGAATGAGTCATCGGATAAAATTATGAAATGCAGTTTGCTGCATACTGTCGTCAGTCACAATCTGTCCCACAAATCAAAAAATATTGAAGAAATATAACAAGCTACATTTCATACTCTGAGACATCTGGGTTTAATATATCAGAAATTTATTTTCTTCATGACCATCATGGATCTACTGAAGTATTGAAACAACTAGGACTTTTGGTTGTCCTTTTCCCAGAAGGGCAGTATACATTAACATTAAATTTTACGATAAGGAGGTGTAGTAGAGGAAAATAAATTTCTTTGTCACCTTGTTAATTGGGGGGCATGGTGTGTTGAGAAGGCACACATGTCTCAGCAGGGCCTTGGTTATTTTCTCAGAGGATGCGTTTTCTATCACCTACTTGTTCAGTGCTCTATAACCTGTTGAAGGTAAGATGGTAGGAGAGAGGTTTGTGCAAAGATTTAGACTGAGTAAACTGAGCTTACAGGAGTCTGAATGGCAATGGGGTCACCATGGGTCCAGAATGCATTTCTCAGCTTTGTAGATTTAGAAATGTACTCTTAATGGTTCAGCAAGGGGCTGATTATGCTCTGGGGGAACCCACCACATTAACTGATATCAGAAGAGAATGTGATATAAACCTGAATGCTTCTTTATTACATTTCTCATGAGAAGTTCACCTGGAAGATAATTCACAGTGGTCATTGTCCATGCCATAGCATTTTGGTGGATATTACAGTATCAGCTCCCTGAGGGGCACTATGCCAAGGTATAGAGATGAATCAGACCTTATACGACATGCTACTTCTGCAGATGGCTAATTACTTCCATTTTGTATTCATTTTGTTGGTTATAATTTCAGAGGGTGATATTTCTGAGTCTGACCTCCTGAAGCTACTTATGCATGACAACTGCATAGATTGTTATGATTGTAAATTTTATGATGTCCAAATCTAAAAATTAAATATGAATCGTGTTTTTCAAGTGCATGTCATTAGTAATGATTTTCTGTTATTACATAGCATTTTGACTAGAAAGGTAAGGAAAAAAATGTGAATTTCCTCATATTTTGGTTAGACATGGCAGACATTGATTAAATAAGATATAAAGAGTGAAAAAAATGGAGTACTAATGTGAGCACACAGAATTAGATAACAATTTAGTCTTTAAGAGGAAGGTCAAATATTCATATAATGTCCATCTTCTTTAAAATATCAATGTTGCCTTTTTTTTTACTTGATGAAGGGCATCTATCTGTATCTATATATCTATCTCTCTGTATATATTTGTTCACTCAGAAAAATTCATTAATGCTTAACAAATACCAAGGACTGTGTTAGGCATGGAAGAGACAAAAATAAGTAAGATATTTATACATAGTGGGAAAGACTAACAAGTAAACAGGCAATTCTAATTAAGTAGGATGTAAAGAAACACACAGTGCTACTGGTACTCATGAGAGTGTTCTTAACCAGCTATTACATTCATCATTAATTCAGGGAAAGCACATTTTAGTAAATATGTTTTTATACTTTTCCATAGTCTTCCTTTTGTTCTATAAGATTAAGATAAGATAGATGATTATCCACAAAGATGAGATGCACTTATTGTATGTGTTAACATATTGGTATAATTAAGGTCTTGATTATGGAAGTAATGGTCCCCAGAGAGTGGTGTCTGTGTGTGTGTGTGTGTGTGCGCGCGCGTGCGCGCGCGCGTGTGTGTGTGTGTGTGTGTACACCTATTTTTTTATATTTTTACTATTGGGAATTGGTGTTGTAACAATATTCTCCCAAATTTTCAGTATTTCCCCCAAACCATTCCACATTAAACATACAGCCTACATAAAAACTGGATGCTTAGAATGCAGGCATAGCTTCAGGCAAGTTTGTTAGAACCTGATCTTTGCTTACCACACGCACATAGGAACTCATCCAACCAGAGTGCTGCCTCAAAGCCCTTCCTATTAAGAAATTCAGAATCTACTACTGTATGGAAGTGTTTGTATGATATAAAGTAAGAGTCACTGTAGCAAAAGCAGAATATATGCTATGTCTATGTGATATATAAAGTTATCGTCCAAGATATTAGAGTCACAATTATTACATGCCTTATTTAGACAGCAGTATTTTAATATCCTTAATATGAACTAACAGAACATACTCTATTGCACTTTCTGGAACTTCAGAGAACAAAACCTTGGGCCAGTATGGATCCTTCTTTATTAAGCTGCAGAGAATCTGTGCTCTCAATCTGCATCATAGGGTATAGTTATATGAACTACTCAGTTCCTATCAATCACTTAACTAGTATAAATGGTAGTCAATAAAATTTCATCCATTCATTAACCTACCCAAATGGCATTTGTTGAGCTCCTATTATGTTCTAGGTGCTGTTGCAGATATTGGGTTTTCATGAATGAATAACATGTAATACTTATCTCCAGGGAGTTCTCATTTTATCATGGGAAGTAGATTTACTACTGATCTATCATGTGATAAGTATTATAATTATTTCTTGAACACAGTGACACAATGACTAAGAGAGGCAGGAGAAATATTGTCTATTACAGGTGGAGAAAGACTACATACAGATCAGAGGCCACATTTTTATTGTTTCTTGAAGAATGAATAAGAATTTTCTAGGTGGTTAGAGTGAAGACATTGAGAAAATATTATTAGGGAAATTACATATGATTCATCTATTGTTTAAGTTCTACTTTTAGAAATTTAGATGACTAGAAATCTCTATGCTTGGACTGCACCACCTTAGTTTTCTGCAGAAATACCTCCACTGGATTGGTTTAATATGGTGGTTACAGATTTCCCCAAGAAATTGCTATATAAAGAATATGGCTGCACTACTTGTAAGATGTTTTTGATTGGTAGCACATACTGACTTTTCAATGTGAGCAGTGTTTAGCAAACATTTTCTTCACCCTCTCCATAAGTAATTATCTTTTCTTGGTGTTAAACTGTTCTAACCCTTTATCATCTTTCTTAATTAAGATACATGTACTTCCTCTTTAATCTCCCTTTTTCACAGATAAAAGAGATCCTATCACATGTGGAAACTCTCAAAATCCCTCTCCTTGAACTACTAAGTTTTCTTTATCTTCATTTATCCTTCCCACTTTTCAAAGACTAACTTTTCCAAAAGAGCCTTCTAACCACTTATTTTCCAACTCATTTTTGGTATTTCATGTGATCAAATATTGCCTCTCTCCTAAAATCTCTATCTTTCTAACCAGTGCCATTTAGCCTATGAAGATGCTTAAGTCTTTTCATTGGCAAACAAGAGGAAAAGAATTTCAACTTTGGCTTTTCCTGTTTACCTTTCTTCATTTTAGATAATGCATAAGAAGCAAAAAAACCCCTGAGTAACAGGTCCCATGGCCAAGTCATACTTCAGTTGAGTGGTGGGGAATGCTGAATACTTCCACAGTTCTGAATATGAATTCTGAGCTATCTTTATACATTTTCATTCTCACTTGAGACTGAAAGTTCTGGGTGGAATATCTAATCGCCTGAACTGGGCCACTTATCTCAATAAACCCTGGTTGCTGTTTACCTTCTTTAGTGAAAACATGACCCTTTGCCCTTCACATAAAGCAGGATTTCCCCTAAAACAAAACAAAAACAAACAAACAAAAAAACCAAGTGCTTTAGATATTGAGCAGAAAAATAAAAATGTCCTGTCCCTTCACCCGTCATGATCACTCTGTCGCCTTTGTACCATTATCCACTCCCTTCTTGACACTTTTTCTTCACTTGACTTTTACATACCTCTCCTGTTTTTCTAATCTTGGAGTCTTCCTATTACCAATAGATTAGATAAAATATTTAACATGGCATTCATTGTTCTTTATAATGATGTCGTTTGGATTTTGAGCATTACATTCCCCTTTCCCTTCCAGCTCCTTATACTGCCATCCGATAACTTTGGTTTTTGATACAACTAATTACTTGTAATTCCTTTGGTATACCTTTACTTAGAGACATCCAGAAAAGCATTTTTTCCTTTTCTTATTCTTTAAGGTTCATATCAATTGTGTGAAACCCTCTAGGATTTTCTCTGAGCAGAATTAATCTCCCTTCTCTGCCTTTCGTTGGTACTTTATCTAGTTAGTTTATGACTCTCTGACAAATAGATTCTTCAAAGGAAGACCATATCATATTGACATGTAGCACAATGTTAATTAAATGAATTTTTTAAAAAGTTTATTTATTTTTGAGAGAGAGAGAGAGAAGGAGGGAGAGGATGGGGGAGGGGCAGAAAGAGAGGGAGACACAGAATCCGAATCAGGTTCCAGGCTCTAGGCACAAAGCCCAGTGCAGGTCTTGAACCCACAAACTGCGAAATCATGACCTGAGCTGAAGTCGGATGCTTAACTGATTGAGCCACCCAGTTGCCCCTAGTTAAGTGAAATTTTGAATCTTAAATTCTTTCTGTACATATCCTGGGTATAAATTGTGTGGTAATAAAAACAAGATTACAGTAACTGTTACTCCTTATCATCCAGGTTTTCAATTATTTAAAGTACCATTGTTTTTATTTACCATGCATAATTAAAACATTCTTAAAGTATCTTTCTCTCAAAGATCTGGACACACTTCAGCAAACAAAGTTGGAGTCTTCTATTATGCTGAGGAGAGCACTATGGTAAAATAGGGAGAAGAGCATCTTTCTATTGTGCTCCTATTATTTTCCAGGACAGAATAATCCTTTGGCTGCCAATAGGCTAATGTGATTGCTGGCTTAAAGTTTGGTAGTGTCTTTTCAAAACCGGTGTAGCAAAATCCTGGATGGGCAGCACTCCAGGAGCTACTATAAAAGCCCCTAAATTGCCACTCATACATAACTTTCAATGTTGTGCTGACATGTGCTGGCTATGGTTTGCCTCTTTGTAGACTGTGTAGTAATTTGGAGATGAACAGAATGTCTTTCTATTATTCTGGAATACTCTACCGCTTACACAATTTCCACATCTTGAATAGGCAGGATTAGACCAGCAATAGCATGAACATTCATGTTAAGTAGGTGAATGCCATGCTATACTTAATCAGGTTCTCTATCAAATATGTCCTGAGCCCAGAGGAGATACTTTCTGATGTTTGTTAATCATTTTTAGGCAACAAATTGCCAAGTAGTTTTGAGTGATATACTGTACCATATACAGTATATAATGTTTACTGTTGGATAAGGAAATATCTATTAACAGGGAGATTTGTGTACTATCCACAAAATAAACTATATGAAAACAATCTGTAAACCAGTAGTAAATGAACTTTAAATAAATCTTTGTCATGAACTTCAGGCTGTAAGGTAATGATACAGGTGTAATTAAATCTTTGGATAATGTAGATATCTGAAAAGTCACTCATAAAACACATTTCTATGTGATTCATATGCTTGTACAGTGTTCCAGTTTTAGAAATATAGACCTGAAGGGCATATAAGCTCTGCAGGAAGAAAGGGAAAGAGATGATAAGAAAAAAAGAGAGATCAGAGAGATCTAGCAAAACAAAAACACAAACAAAAATTTTAAGGGTGACAGACTCCAACCAGCAAACCTGAAGGTGGACATAAACTTTATTTGCTCAATTTGGCAATGGTGGAAGAAAGCACAAAATGGCAGTGGGAGAATGGCTGTCCAATGGCAGCTGGCAGAGTTCTGGTTTTAACTCTTGGCATTATAATTCTCCGCTGTTTGAATTCTGCAAGTTCAAATATTTAGGGAAAATATATTCCCTTTTATGATTCTTTGAAAATCTTTTGCCCTCATGAAGAAATATATACAATAGCTTTAATCATTTGTGTTTCATAGATTGCCAGTGGTTTCTAACAAGCCATGTAAACCCAAAACAATAAGGTCACAACCAGGAAAACCTCTAATGATAATGATCAGAAACACATTGCTGTCCACTGATTGAGTTAAACTTTTAGGATACTACTTTGTAAAACTGAAGTTACTCTTGTTTCTATAGTAAGTTTTTAAAAATAGTTTGTCAGAAAAAACTGTGAAAGACTGAAATGGGCAAAAACCAAAATTATTGGATCTTTTGTCTAGTGTTTTCTTCTAGGTTATTTCTGCCTTTCATGGTGTTTGGGCTATTTTATGACTTTATAAAGTTGTACAATTAAAATAGTAATGCAAATGATTCTTGTCCATAGAAGTGCAGATTATGTCCCCTGGAAAGGTGGTTGATTATTGCTCTGTAGGTATTAACCAGTTTTGCATCTATGAAGCAAATTCATTTCAGCATTCCTTATGGTTTATATCTAAATGTGGTTCTTTCAATTTCCCTTTTGTATCATTTGTAATATCTTATTGGTTCCCTCATTTAACTAGTTAAAATCTTTGCCACATGTGTTCTTTTTATATTTGTATGTATTTATCTTCTTAAAAATTATCTTTAACAGGTTATACTTATGATATTCCTAAAAATAGTTTAATATTGAGTAGTAATGTGGTTCTCTTCCTCTGTCTCATTCCCTCTCCCATACCCTCTTTCTAACTCTGTTTCTTCTTTCTTTCCTTTAGTAAGTATTTATTGGGTGCATACTCTGTGCCAGGAATCTTAAGAAGCACTGGGTATGAAGAATCCAACCCCAATTTGCCTGTAACTTTTACTTTTTATTATAATCTAAAATGCGGGACAAATAAGACTATATGAGATAATAAAAGAATAAGACCTATGGGTTTAAAATAGACTTTGATTTAAATTTGGGTTCTACCTCCTTCCTACTCTGATTTTTGACAAATCACTCACCTTTTCTGAACTTCACTTCCTTCATTTTAAAAACTGGTTACACTAATACCAACCAAGCAGGGTTGTTGTTGGATAAAGTAAGATTATATATGTAACTGCTAAGTATTTAGATGGTCCCTCATTCTTGGTAGGTACTCAGTGAATGTTAATTCCCATTAACCTTTCAACCTTCAGTGTTAATTCCCTCAACCTTCTTTTTCAATCCTCTTTTTGCCTAGTGCTCCCAACAAGTTATTATTGCTGTTCTTATTTTATTGATACTGGAATCACAGGTCAAGCTTAATAAATAAGAATCTAGAATACTCAAAGTCTTGATTCAGTACCCAGATCAATGGGTCACGTAAACTTGAAACAAAGAATAAGTTCACGGCCAGGAAAACCTCTAAAATGTTAAGAGCCATGCTTATGACTAAGGGACTAATAGTGTTAAATATGATTCCTATTGTAGGAAGCATAATATTGGTCCACCTGGACAATTACAGATCAAAATTGTGAAAGCTAGAATTGCCCTGTCCAATCCCTACAAGCTAATGCTCCCCATCTTGTGTCTTTGTGCCCACAGTATTTCTTTACCCAGTTAATACTCAATCGTTCCTCTATTATTTTTCCCTCCAACTCTGCTTGTCAGTTTTCCCTTAGCAGCCATACATGTTTGCACCCTTCTCTTATAATCTTTTACTGGGTAGTTTAAAATTTTAAGTTATTTATAATCCAATGAATATTTAATGGAATATTTATTATGCACCTTCCAGTTGCCATTTTTCTATTACTGCAGTGACACTGAAGGATGGTAAAGATGCAAATGCCTATTTCTTGTGAGTTTAATCTAAGCTCCTTCTGTCCTGATATATCTTATCATTTTGTTTGGTAATTAGACTATTCTGATGATGCTGTAAAATACATCCCAGTTGTAAAGGGAAAAGTCATTATTTATCATTAGAGGGTAGGGAATATGCTCATTTTTCACTGCCCTTACCTGGGCAGCAAGGACAGAGTGATGCAATTTCAACTTGGAGGCCTGTGCTTGATGTGATTCTGGGATGGAACAAATAGCCATGAAATTAATCTGAGAATGTTCAGTCATTCTCTTGCCAGGGCTTGGCTGGCATCATCTTTGTATATGAAGTATAGCTTTCCAGGCTCTCAGCTTCCTCTGAGCATGAGCAAAGCAGAAGAAGATTTGTTCCTGTTACATATTGTCCTATAAAGGCTGAGGACTGGGACCAAAAGGAAACAAATTAATGGGGGGGGGGGATGTCTTTTGAAGCCAAGGGGCTATAAATAGTATACTTCTGGCAGTGTTGTATTTATGAAGCAATGTTGTTACCTAATGTGAAATGGGAAAGAACTTGTGTAAGTGTAGTCCAGGGAAAAGGAAAAAAAAAACAGACTTAACTCAGAGATTTTATATTATAAAAAAAAATGAAAAAAACTAAGTGTGGATGGAGGTCACTAGTTTTCAAGAAAGGACAGTCTCACTTTCTATTCACTCATTCGACTAATACTTACTGAGCTCCAACTAAATACGAGACACTGTCTTGAGAAATAAACATTATTCTGGAATTTGGTATATTTAGAGAAAAACTTCAGTGCATTCTAAGAGGGTTAACTCATTGATTATATAATTTACATATACATAATTAACCCCTTTGATTATTTGTTGAATTTTGTATTTTCCTCTAAGTTTAAAAATATATTTCCTTCTTCCTTAGGGAAGATGATTTATTAAATTAACATGTAGTCAATGTTCTCTTGCTACAGAATTTACCTTTGTTTATAACTTATATAAATAACGTCCTTGATAACAACAGAAGAAGCCTCAAAGAACAGACAGATAGTTCAATACAAGCTGTGAAGTGATTAGTATCTTTCTTAGAGATGCATAGGAATCTTCTAGAAAGATGTCCTTGCTTATCCATGGTTAAATGAGGAGGGATTGTGATGATCTGCTTCTGACATAAACTATGGATTGCCAAAGAGAAGATTAAGTCTGTAATTATTACTACTTTACTTGGTATTGCAGTGGTTTATTATGCTTCTTGATGTTAAGTACATCATCAGTATTTTGTCATTTAAATGGGTGAATACATGTCAAGCACCTGGGAATAAGGTCTGTGACTTTGTAAACATGCATGACCTTGTCATTACTGGAGTTTTGTAGACACCTATAATCTCAGTTTCATGCATCCTACTCTCTGCCCTCTTTTGGGGTCATTCTATCAAATATTTGAATTTAACGATCTTTCAGCCCATTTGGAAGACAGTCCTTTGATCTTAACATTTTTTCACTGTCCCTTACTCCTTCATGATGTCACTTATCTTTTTACCCAGATTAATTGCTATTTTCATTCATTAATAGCCTTCCCTCTAATATATAGTTGTCTTACTCTTTTCTCTGTCATATGTTTTTGTGAAACTCTTAATACTGGTTATATCTGACATAGGGTTGTTTGCTCCAATGTAGATGAACAGGGCAGGAAAAAAACAAGAGGACATGGTTGACAGCTTTCATTTGAAATTTATGATACAAACCTCTAATGCTCCCTGTCAATCACTGTACTTTCTGATGCAGTCACTTTCCCACTTCCTTAGTTAACTATCTTCTATCCTCTTCTTTTTCCTCCAATCTCTAAACCTTTTAACCATCTTTATTCTCAGTTGTTGACTTTCAGAAGATGGTTTTCAAAATTTCCCACAATCAGATTTAACCACTTGCCTGCTTAACCACCATTTCTTTACCTTTACTTTGCCTGACCCTTGCCATTATAGATTAACTGTCCCACTTGTATCTAAGGATGGCATCTTTATCTGTGGGCTAGATTCCATCATTTCTTTGTACACAAGGACATGTTCCCAACAATTTTCTCCTCCTTCTCCCATATGAACAATTTCCTCCTCTTTATCTGATCATTCCTATCAACATAAACATGTTGTTTTTGTCCCATTTTAATGAGAAACCTTGGACCTCACCTTTTCTTTCTTCTGTAGCAAATCTCCCAGCAAGAGTTTATTTTCCTTTTGTTGTTTATTCTCATTCTTAAATTCAAGTCAGTTGGCTTTTGCCCCCAGTCACTCTACCAAAACTGTTCTTGCCAAGGTCCAAATAACCTTCAAATTATTGACAATCCTCAGTCTCTATTTGACTTAAACCATCAGCTGCTTTTGATAGACTTGGATCATTTTTTCCCTTAAATTGCTTTCTTCATTTCTTGATTACAATACCACATTTTCTTGGTTTTTCTATTACCTCTTATTTTTCTCCAAAAATCTTATCACCTTCCAAAATACAGTTATATGTAATTTAGTTAATCATGTTTTTCTATATCACCACTGAGCCTTAGAACACGGACTTCATGAATGGTGTTTTATTTCGGTCTGTGTTTTTAATATTAAATCTTTAACACCTATAATGGTGTGCTTCACACCCGTAGATGCTCAGTAAATATTATGTATACAAACAATAGCATTAGCAGTATTATTATTTTTATGTTATCCAAAGAAGTACAAATAATACATTTTTTAATTTTTTTATTTTTTAAGGTTTGTTTGTTTATTCTGAGAGAAGGAAGGGACAGAGAGAAAGTGAGAGAGAGAATCCCAAGCAGACCTTGCACTACCAGGGCAGAGCCTGATGCAGGGCTTGATTCCATGAAACATAAGATCATGACTTGAGCCAAAATCAAGAGTCAGAAGCTCAACCGACTGAGCTACCCAGGCACCCCAAGAATATTTTTGATGAATTAATTAAGCATAGTATTTGAACTTTAATTATATTTTCTCTGGTGAGCGATAGATATTTCTAGGTTGTTTCATATGAGGAGTGAAGATTAATGTATTGGCATTTGAAAATTCCCAATATTTCCATTACTAAGAGTTTATGAAATTGGTGTACATTGTGTTAATTTATCATTCTAGATAAAAGTTAAATTGGAAGAATAAACATTGAAAGAACACTTTGTGCTCTTTTATTTTATTTTCCATAATATTATCAAAGTGATGTTTCTAAAACATAAAACTACCTCTATCATGTCCTTGATGTAAAGCATTTCTGTTACTCATAATTACCTAGAATAGAAGATAACATTTTCAGGGTCTAATGTTTACTTGTATTTTCAGTTTTACCACTTCACCTTTGCTTCAAATATCAGTCTACTTGTAGTTTCTGGAATATTCCACAGTCTTTCATTTATGTTTTAAAGTTCTTTCTGGAAATTCTAGCTTTCTTCTATAACCAGCATATTATAAGGCTCACCTCAAAGTTTACGCTTTCTCCTAGACACAGTCGTTGATTTGCTCAGCAGTTAGTCCTTGGTTTTCATAACACTTTATATCTCTGTTCACACTAATCACATTATAATGTATTATTTTATGTGTTTTTTCCCTAAGGGATTGAGTTCGTTGAGATCAGGGTTAATCAGTAATCCATTTTTTCATCTTTTAAATTTTGATATATAATTAAGAGTTACAGAAGAGTTGCAGTTTTACCCAGGTTCTTCTTTATACTAACATCTTACAAAACCATAAAATATATGCTAAAACTAAGAAATTAATCTTGGTAAAATGTTATTAACCACATAATTTGAATTTCATCTAGTGTTTCACCAATGTTCTTTTTTGTCTTCTAGGATCCAGTCCAGTATTTAGTTATCATGTTTCCTTATTGTTTCAATTGTGACAGTTCTTCAGTCTTTCCTTGTCTTTCATGACCTTGGCACTTTTGAAGACTACTGGTTAGTTACTTTGCAGAATGTCTCTCAATTTGGGTTGTCTGATGATTTCTCATGACTAGGTTGGGTTATTGGGTTATGCATTATTGGGAAGGATGCCATAGAGGTAATGTGCCCCTCTCAGTGCATTTTAATGGCGGTTTCACAATGTTAACATGTATTAGCAGTGGTATTAACCTTGGTTAAGTGCCATCTGCTGGGATATTCTAAACATTACTATTTTTCCCTTTGTAATTTGTAAATATTGTGGGAGAGTTATTTTGCAGCCATGCAGATATTCCATTTCTCTTAAATTTTGCTCACTAATTACTGTCAGTGGATCTTGCCTAAAAACAAAACATTGTGGTGTTCTAATGGTGATTTTCTATTTCCTTCATTCTTTCTACATTTAAAAAAATGTTTATTTATTTGGTGGGGGGGGGGGGAGAGAGAGAGAGAGAGAGAGAGAGAGAGAGAGAGAGAGAATCCTAAACAGGCTCCATACTGTCAGCGCAGAGCCTGTTACAGGGCTCGAACCACGAGATCATGACCTGAGCTGAAACCAAGGTTCAGATGCTCAAATGACTGAGCCACACAGGTGCCCCTGTTCTTTGTATATTTCTTAACTGAAATCATTCTGTAAGAAGAATTGTTCTTTATCTGCCATTTATTTATTCAGTTATTTAGTTACATCAGTATGAACTGTTGGATTTTTAAAAAAATCATTGGGTTATAATCCAATACACTGAATAATACATTTTATTGTTTAAATTGTTCCTAATTTGGTTTTTGAGAGCTCTTTCAGGTTGCCTCATTTATACTGGTTAATTCATGACACACATTCACGTTTGTTTCTACATTTGTACATCTCTCTGTATGTTTATGCTTTTGTAAAACTGCAACTCCATATTGATAGGTCTGATTTCAGTCCTATCCCACAGCTAATTTTAGCCTTCTTTCACTCCTTATTTTAAATGTCTTTAGTTCAACAGTTAGAAACATGCCTCTCATTATATATATTTGCTTATTTGTTCAACTCTTGTATACAGATAAAGTATTTTGAGAATTGGTAACACATAACCTTATAAACAAATTTACTCTTCCAAATGGTGTTGAGAATAGTTTCTTTTGCCTTTAGCTTTACAGTATCCTGTAAAAATAATTTAGTTTAGCACCTTTTTTTTCCAGTTCTCTTTGAGGTTATGAGATTTGTCTGTAATACAGTTAGATTCATTTCAGTCTGGATTCCATCTTTCCCTTGACATCCTACTTTCAAATATTATACCCTTTGATGTATTCCTTCCATTCTTTGTGCTTTGTTGTCATACATTTTACTTTTGCATATGCCACAAACACAAAATACGTTGCAGCTATTTTTGCTTTGGACAATCACATTTTTTTGAATAATTAAAAGTAAGAAAAATATTTTGCTTCTATTTTATTACCAGTGTTCTAGTCTTCATTTCTTTGTGTAAATCCCATATTCAGTGTGACATCATAATCATTCTACCTGGAGACTTATACATAAAAGTAGGTAGAATGACATAATGACTCCCCCTGTATTTACCATGTAGCTTCCACATGCCAGTCTTTTGCCAGTCTCTAACCTCTTTCCTTCAAGTTTATTTCCTCCCATTTATATCATGTGCTTTTTCTTTATCACTAGTATATAAATATTTCCCTCTAAATCTCCCTTCTTTTGGCCCCATTCACCAGAATAACCTACTTGTTGACACTTGACTGTAATAGATTTAGGTAAATTCTAACCATATATGATCTATAAAACCTAGCATATTCACTGTTGTTAGTGTAAAAAATGAACTTAGCTCTTTGATTTCTGAACCCATTGACAAACCATGCTGGTTCAAGGTAGGCTCACCCAGCATTTGGAATACTAAAATGTTAATATTTGTGACACTTGAGTTTATGTTAATGATAGGACAAAGCAATTTTACTGTGTATTTGTGTTTTTCGGAGATCAGATCATTTAAAACTTAAGTTCAATTTTAAATTGCTATTTTACTTGAATTTCCATGTAACATAAAATTTTAAAACTCTTGCAAATTAGTACTTCATGTACAATTAAGAGTATGACAGGTATACCTGTAATTTATGCTAAACAACTGAGATAAGGAGTCAGAAGATAAAATTTAAAAAGAGAGGCACCTGGGTGGCTCAGTTGGTTGAATCTCTGACTCTTGATTTTGGCTCACATCATGATCTCACAGTTCGTGAGATTGAGCCCTGCATTGGGATCTGTGCTTTGAGCACGGATTGCTTGGGATTCTCTCTCTCCTTCTCTTTCTGCCCCTCCCACCTCAAAAAAAATCATTAAAAAAGAGAGAGAGAGAGATTTTTAAGCATCTCCTTAAAGAAGTTATTAATGTCTTTTCATTTGAAATCACTATTACAAAAATATGTTTTAACTGGAAAATTTAAACTGAATTCTCAATATTAGAATAAAGACACTCGATATTAGTCATTTATCCATTTATTAATGTAATATGCATTTATTGAGTAGAACTGTATGCTAGGCATTGAAAAATAAAAATAAGATATTCTTTGGTCAAGGAGCTTAGAATTTAGGGTATAAGCAGTTAAAGAATGGGAAGTTTGTCAGCTAAAGATGGGAGAAGATGGGGTGCCTGTGTGGCTCAGTTGATGAAGCATCCAACTTTGGCTCAGGTCAAGATCTCATGGTTCATGGGTTCAAGCCCCACTTTGAGCTCTGTGTTGACAGCTCAGAGCCTGGAGCCTGCTTCTGATTCTTTGTCTCCCTCCCTCTCTCTCTCTCTCTCTCTCTCTCTCTCTCTCTCTCTCTCTCCCCCTCTCAAAAATAAATAAACACTAAGAAAAAAATTTGAATATGGGAGAAGGATATTCCAGGTAATAGGTATGGCTTAGAGAAATAAAAGATGTCAGAATTTTTGGAAACTGGTAAGTAAATATTTGAGAACAGGAACTATGTCTAGTAACTCACTATTGTATCCCTAACACACAACATTACAGCTGTCAATAAATATTTCCTGAATTGATTGATTGATAAATACAGTAGCAGATAAAGTTGTAAACCTCTTCTAAATGGGTTTATAGGCCATTTTGTTTTATAGCCCAACATTCACTGAAATGTATTCTATGGAACACTAACTATGGAAAAATAAGAGGTATTAAAAGATCAACCAAAAAACCTCTAAGAAATACAGATTGCACAAATCAAAACAATTTTCTTTAAAGACTTCTCACACTTTAGTATGCTAATGTTATGATGACTAAGAGGCTTCAATTAAACTCTGTTTCCCAAACTTCTGTACCTGGAACACACCTACCCATGCACTCAAACACTGTAGCTAGGACTATGCTTGGTACTGTGTGCATTGAGAAAGTCTACTCTAGGCAACAGAGATCCATTTAAGAGTTTTAGGTAGGAAATTGAACTATGGTCATAGCTGTTTTTTGGAAAACTCCCTTTACATGTTAGAGGAATAGAATGAAGGGGTGCCTGGGTGGCTCAGTTGGTTGAATGTCTGACTTCAGCTCAGGTCATGCTCTTGTGGTCCATGAGTTCGAGCACCTCATCGGGCTCTGTGCTGACAGCTCAGAGCCTGGAGCCTGCTTCCGATTCTGTGTCTCCCTCTCTCTCTGTCCCTCCCACACTCATGCTCTGTCTCTCTCTCTGTCAAAAATAAATTAACATTAAAAATTTTTTTTTTTTAAAAAAGAATAGAATGAAGATAATTTAGTTAACTAAATTGATGTGGATGTGTTAGAGAAAGTACCTTGAATGATTTCCAAGTTTCCTTCTTGGTGGCTAAGAGGGGATGCCAGTAAAAAGGATACAGTATATAGGATGAAAAGTTTGGAAAGGAAATAATACAATTGAACTTTAAACACAATTGTCTTAAGTGGGCAGCCTAGAGTAACTATTTAGGCTACAGTTAGATTTGTTTATGTCTTAGAAGGGACTAGAGATCATAGTAAAAACTCTGGAAATGGCTTTTCAAGAGCTCAGAATGTTATATCCTTCCTCTCTCATAGCCATTTAGATATTTAGTATCAGTTATTATGGCACAGCTTTCTCTTCTCCAGGCTAAATAAACCTAGTTGCCTCAAGCATTCCTAGTGTGAAATCCTATCTGGACCATTTTACCCATGCAGTTCCTTCCTTTGAATGAACTGTAAATCATCAATGTTTGCCATAGGATGTGGTGCCTCACTGAACTTTATACTTCTAAAATTTTATATATTATTACCTTATTGAGTATGTTTTCCTGTATCTCCATAACTTTTTCCTTCTTCAAACTTGCTCTAAGTCATTTACTACTTACTCCTATCCAATTCTTAAGTAGCTATGCTCTTTGAATGAAAACCCCTCTCCAGTAAGCGGTCACCATATGAAACCTATCTGCCCGTGGAATCCTTACTTTGTCTTGCTTAAGTGTTGAGCCTTCATGTTGGAGCTTGATGTTGTACTTGATGTTTCAGACTATTTCTTGTTTTCTAGCAGCCTCACTTATTAAGACTGGCTTCAGCTTATATTCTGCTAGGTCTGCAGCAAATAGCCCATTTCATGTACCCCTATTTCTGACCTGAGTTTCTGCATGTCCACCCAGGATCTTCCACTTTGAAACAACCAATTTCTAAGACTCATCCAGAACAGATTAGACAGTACTATATGCCATTTTCCTTGACAGCAGGAGCCATATCTTATTCTTTGTACTCCCAGTGTCTAGTACAACACTGGACACCAATGATATTTAATGGGTGAATGGATGGATGGATGGATGGATGGATGGGTGGTTGAAAGAAGGAGCTCTGCTCTGACCATATTATAATGTAAAACATTTTATGTTTGTACATAAAATTTTTCTTGAAACAAGAGTGTTGATACTGGGAAACCAGTGCTGTATTAGGGAAAGTCCTGATTAACTGAATTAATTTTCTTTCCTAAGATTAAGGAAGGCGAGATAACTACAAGAGTATTTAGGCATTCTTTTACATTATTTTTTTGAGGACCTACTACATGAAAGCATTGGAGTTGGCATTTTTCACATAATTTGCACATTACTCTGTGAAGTAGATATTATTATTCTTATTTTACAGATGAGAAAACTGAAGCTTAGCTTAAATGGCTAAAGCTTATGAATGGCAAAGGTGAAATTGAATCCTAGGTCTTTTGACTCTGATTCAGTTTTTCTTCACACTCTGAAGCATGTTCTCAGTATCTTTAATAAGTTCTACATCACAAAACTTATTATTTCTTTATCTTTTTATATTTTTTAATTTGAAAGGAAGACCATGAAAGGCTGAAAAATATCTGAGAATTTGCTTTATAGGAACATTGATTATATTTTAGTAATTGGATGCTCTTATTTTCCTGGAGAAGAACTTTTAAGATCAAGCCTGTTTTTGGTTCCTATAGTGCTATACTAAGAGGGTACAATGCTAGAGTGACTCAGAAACAATGATCTGTTTATTGCTATCATTTTGTAATCTAGTGAAGAGACAATGCTGATGCATACAGATATAAGAAGATGCATTTTGTTGAAATACTTAAGATTGGGGCTAGAAAAAGTGAAGAGTTATTGGTTGATGAGACCTGAGTAAATATATCACAATTGTGAAATAATACTATATAAAGTTTCATGGTAGAGTTGGTTCAAGTAAACTCTTGCCTGGCTAAATTTGACTTTTTGTTTAGACACACTGGATTCTGTAATAATCACTACAAGTAAACACTTAAGATTTTCTTCTAAATCTAGGAAGAAAGGGAAGAGTTACTACTCTCTAATTTTTTAGCTACAATAGACTTAACAATAAAATTCTATAACTTATTATCATTTATTGGGTATGCTATGTCAGATTTCTAATTTATTCTCCCAACAATCTTATGGGGGGGCAGTTTACATTTTCCTGGAGATAAAATTGAGGCTCAAAGAGATTAAATAATTTACCTGGGATGTGAAGCTGGGATTTGAACCAAGATCTAACTGAATATACTCACCTTATGTCCATTCTATGAACATTAATAATGTTCTTTGAACATGGACATCTGTCTTTCCAAAATTCTCCTCTTAAGAACTCTAATGACTGTATTACTGAAAAAAATTTTTTAGCTGAAGTCATAAAGTATATGTTTTTATCAATTAAATATTTAAAGTTGTACCTCATTACTGTAGGTCTCTATGCAATGTATTTATTACTGCTATACATTGGGCTTTAAGTAAAGTTGTGTGTGTGTGTGTGTGTGTGTGTGTGTGTGTGTGTGTGTGTAGAAAAACAAAGGTGGCTGAGAAGTGTCTTTACATTACTCAGTGGGTTTTGCTGAAATAAACCTTTTCATAACTAGGACAAATGTTCTTCCTGAGATATCCCTCGGTATGTTTTCTGCAGGACTCCGTTTTCTGGGTGATGTGTTCACTTTGATGACTTTCTTTTTGGATTTCTATTGAATTTTTCTTTTCTGATTCCCATGTGATATCTCTTATTGGTTTATATCTCTTGACCTTTGAAAGATCAAGTAGATCAGGGTAGAAATGGAAACATTGAAGGGATGGTTTAAGGGAGAAATGGTAGGATGAAAAGAAGGCTTTCTCTTGTCCTCCTATGGCCATGGGAGGATATAATGAGACTGAGTCTGGTTTCACCTCTCAGATACATGACTATCATTTGCAGATGGGAGTTAGATTATATATCAGGAACTAAATTTAGGGATTCAGGTTCATTGAGGGATGTCAAGATTTAAAACATTTTCTTATGGGTGTTATCTTATGTGAGCAGAAAAAGATTTCCTGATTTGGGAGATTATCTTGATTAGGGCCTCTGACTAATGGGATATATGACACCGGTAGGAAAGGAGATTATTTTTTGGAGCTCATTCATGAGCCTTATGCAATAAGATCACCTGGAGAACCACAACCCATTTGGAGCAATCTGACCTTGGCAGGTATGGGGAGTCATTTCTCCATTTCTTCAGGGAAGGTCTGCTCAAAGAGCTTCAAAGAACATTGGCTAGAGGCAAAGTGTCTAGCACAGGGAAGGAATCTTGGTGGGTGTTTCTAGGGAGTAGGAATGTATTGCTTTAGGCAGAGCCTAACAGTTATCTTTGTTTGAATTGGAATTGCAATTATTGGTACATGGGATGGCTTTAGCTCTATTTCTAAGTAAATAGATTTTCTTTATCTGTTTACCTGTCTGTCCATCTGTCTGTCCATCTGTCATCTACCATTTTCCATCCTTTGTCAATTAATCAATCTTGTTTCTATGCCAGGATGGACAGAATAGAAAATGATGATTATGATTATATATGTCAGGGAAATTAGAATGTGAGTTTAATCATAAATAAGGGAGTGGTAAAAATCTAGCAGAAATAAGAAATAGAGAAGTATAAGGATTCATTTTTCAGGCATATATTCTCTTGGGCTGAGTGGAGAAAAAAATTAGCAGATTTATTGCAAACCCAAAGTTGAAGCAGGAAATTTTAAAAAGTTTTACCTAGGACACTTTGGATCTCAGAGCTGTTTGGTTCCAGGCAAAATGAAAACACAGTCAGTAAATAAAAGATGCAACATTGGTATGAGAATAAAAGCTACTGCTTAAGCTTTGGAGGGAGAGTATCAAAAACCCAGAGTGGAAGTGCATTCACTTAGGCTAGTTTTTAATTTTGCAATAGAATGAGAGACTTTGAGAGAATTAAAAAAGGAAGGAAGATACTCAAATGAAATCAATAATGCTAATTCTTATATGTTTCTTAGTTTTGTTTCTTTTTGGGAACTGCCTCAACATTAGATCATATCCATACCTTCTCTGTGCTGAGGCTGGGGATGGCATAGAGAGTTGGAGAGGGGGTGCAGGAGATCTAGGTTTTGTCAGTAGATCATTTTCTCCTCTGCAGTTACTGTGATTGGCCCATGGTTGGACACATGCCTTAGACAAAGGCAACTGGTATTCTCTGATAGACATACTGAGCAAAAGTCCCTCTACTTTTAAAAACACAGGGGCTAAGGACCATATTTGTTGACACATGGAAAGAGTTTGCCTTAGTACAGGCCAATATAGGAGAAATAATAACTGAAAAATGATGATAGAGATAGGGAAAAAGAGGCAGGCAGGGAGAGAGAGAGAAGGGGTGGAAAGAGAAGGGTGAGGGGAGAGATAAGCATGAATTGATAACATCTTTTTTTCCATTTTTTTTAATGTTTATTTTTGAGAGAGAGAGAGAGAGAAGAGTGGGAGAGGGGCAAGAAAGAGGGGGAGAGAGAGAGTCTCAAGCAGACTCTGTGCTGTCAGCACAGAGCCCGATGCGTGGCTTGAACTAAAGAACTTTGAGGTCATGACTTAAGCTGAAATCAAGAGTAGGACGCTTAACTGACTTAGCCACGCAGGTGCCCCTTGATGACATCTTTTTAAACTCCTAGACTAAGCTATGCTTGAAGTTAGCATCCCTTGGGCTTTCCAATTGCATAGGTTGTTTTTATTTATGAGTTTGAATTCAATTTTTGTTGCTTGCAAAGATAAAAGGCTCAGAGAAAATGGAGAAGCAAATATGAAACAGATTAGAATTTTTAAAACCCAGCTGAACATGAATAAAAGGAATGGGGTGAGCACAGAGGAAGTACCTTTAGCAACAGAAAGAGGAATGACAGAAAAGGATGTTCTCTACTGTTTAAAGTATATAGTCCTGAGTAATTCTAAAGTAGAGAAAAGAGTTTGGGAGGAGAGTCCATCCATGGTTGAGTACATATCATTTTTCTCTGGGATTATGAATGTACTGACTTGTAAAGTATCAGTAATAACAATTCTAATTAAAACATATTTTGAGGAAAGTCTATAACCAGGGCAAATGTAGGAGGAAAAAGTGTAACTTTCCTGGCCTCAAGAATTATGGGCTGATGGGATTCTAAAGAAAGAATAGCATCTCTTTTCCTGGGAAGAAACCATATTGAATGGAGGATTGGAATATTAGGAATCAAAAAGATATGGAAATGGGGAACTAGGGAGGTTGAATATAGGAAGAAGAATGTCTTTGGAAAGACCTTAGGACCAGAGAATCCGTTATTATATCTTTATAAATTTTATTAGAGGTTAAGGGTATTCCAGATATAATTATGAAAAAAATAGAAGCAATCAATGTATAGGTTAGTGGGACAATGGTTTTAATCTTTTTTGTTTTCTTTTTTTTTTTTTTTTTTGTTAACAGCAGAACTCTTTTCAAGAAAACCCTTAGGCAACATTCTAATACATAAACCAATAAAATGGCAATCGGGAGTGGGATTCTGGACTTCTACTAGCTTGGTGTGCTACTCTGTGTCTCCTTTTGAAAACACTGGGGCCCCAATGCACACAATATGAAAACTACTGTTCTATACCAAAGGGATTTTTGTGGCTTAGTCCAGTACTCATTGATCTGTGACCATAGCCCTGGCTTTTAGTAAACACCATGTACTTGCCAGCTATAATGATATGTCAGATCTGTATTTCTGCATGATCTATATTTCTAAGAACCCTGCTGGAGTGGCTAAAGCCACAGCAGGTAGCTGGTTGTAGATTTGTAGATTGAGATCCTATCACTTCAATTCTATTTTTATCAGTGGTTGTGGCCAACAAAGAAGTGCTTTGTAAACGTGCAAAGAGCTTCAAGAACACAATGGGTTTATTTTGATAGCGCTTCTTTCAGTGATGATGCGCAATGCTTATGATCTTTCCTTCCAACCACATAAACCCATCCTACACACACACACACACACACACACACACACACACACACACACACACTCTCCCTCCCTCCCTCCAGATTCTTATTTATCTTTCAAGTTTCAGTGTAACACTTCCTCCAGGAAGGCTCCCATGTCTTTTTTTTTACTCCTTTTCTCCCCAGACTGGTGGCATTTTTCACACTATAATTGTTTGTCTCCAACCCAGGGATCTCATTAAATTGTGAATTCTATAACAGAAGGGGCTGAATTTTTCATTTTTGTATTTCTGGTGCTTAACATAGAACCTATTTCATTGTAGATATTATAAATGAATTTTATATTTTGTGAGAATATAAAAATATTTTTAATAAATAAATGTCAGTGAAAAAGTGCTGAAATAGAAGGAAGAAGGGACAGAGACCTTTTACAATTTATCATGTTTTGAGAACTTGCACCTACTTTTTTTAAAAGAAATTTTTGTGTTTTTATTTTATTTACGAGAGAGAGAGAGAGAGAGCATGAGTGGGGAAGGGGCAGAGAGAGAGGGAAACCCAGAATCTGAAGCAGGCTCCAGGCTCTGAGCTGTCAGCACAGAGCCTGACGTGGGGCTCGAACTCATGGACTGTGAGATCATGACCTGAGCTGAAGTTAGATGCCTAACCGACTGAGCCACCCAGGCACCCCGCACCTACTTTTATATTAACATAGAGTCTTTGGTGAATTGGATGGTCTGTTCCTCTAGACTAGCTGATGATCATGACACTGTACATAGCCACAAAGCCCCAACTCCTAGCCAAGTCAATGGGTCTCTGTCCTTAGACTTAGAGTTGAAATGGGCTGTTAAAACTATTCTATCTGTGTCTTACTAGTTTATAGCTGATATTTGTATATTTAAAAAAAATTTTTGTTACTTCGATCTGTTACTTTTTCTGTTTGTTTCTTGGTCCTGATTATTCTATTCTACTAGAAGTTCACCTAGGATAGCAGTTGTCACTTTTACTTTATGTACCTGTCCTCAGTGTATTGCCCAGGGCAGGAGGATTTGCTGATTGATTGACAAAGTAGGGTTTTCCAGAACCATATCTGTGAGAGTAAAGTTTATAAGACACTATGAATAAGCATCTTAATGTGTAGGTATTTAAATTGTATGTTTATATAAATACTTTCAAGTATATATATATATATGTATATAAACATATATATACATATATACACATACATATACATATACATATACATATACATATACATATATGTATATAAACACACACGCACATAGCCTCCACCACCACTATTAATACGACCATACCTGGGCTTATATGTCTGGACAGTCCATTTTTTTTTCTACTTCTGAGAACAAATAATCAAGCCGCTTTACAGCCAAGGTATACTAAAAGTAATAAGGCATTTTGCAATTAGAAGCAGCATTCTCTGCCATAATAGCATAATCCTAATCTATGAAAAATAATAATTGCCTAAATGACATCAGGGATAAAGTTGCTCTCCTCACTTTGATGGCTGAGGCTGCTAGTGTGAGAATAGTAAAAATGTCTAGATGCAGCAGTGGAAATGGATATAAAACTGACCTAATTTTTTTAAAGTTTATTTATTTATTTTGAGAGAGAGAGCAGGGGAGGGGCAGAGAGAGAGGGAGAGAGCCTGCATTGAGCCTGATGTAGGGCTTGATCTCACAAACTGTGAGATCATTACCTCAGCCAAAATCAAGAGTCAAATGCTTAACTGACTAGGCCACTTAGGCTCCCCCTGACCTAATTTTTTTTGAATTAGGATGACTGACCTAAGTCTGACATCTTCAGATCCTTCGGACCAGAAACAATACAAATATATATCTATATCGATATAGATATAGATATATATTTGTATTGTTTCTCTGGAGAATCCTAAGTACAAAATTTTGTTAATTAATTAATTTTTAAATTATTTAATTTTAAATAATTTAAATTTTTAAATATTTTAAATATATTTATATATATTTTATATAAATAAAATATAGATGTTCATTTGGCTTATGCTGTCATGAAGACTGAGAAGTCCTAAATCTCCCATCTGTAGGTGGGAGAACTACCAAAGTTGATGGTATAAATTAGGCTGAGTCTGACGGCCTGTGCATTATGGGCCTCACGGTATACCAGTTTGATGGAACCAGGTCCCAGCCTGAAAGCCTGAGAACCAGGAGTGCCAGCATCCAAAGGCAGAAAGAAGAAATGGATGTCTGAGCTCAAGCAGAAAACAAATTTGCCCTTTTCTGTCTTTTTTGTTCTATTCAAGCTCTCAACAGATTGGCTGAATCCTACCCCCACTGGTGAAGGCAGTCTTCTTTACTTAGTCCACTGATATAAATGCATTTATCTCTTCCAGAAATACCCTATAGACACACCCAGAAATAATGTTTTACTAGCTATTTGGGGATCTCTTAGCCCAGTCAAGTTGACATATAAAATTAACCATCACAGTCTTGATCACACTTCAGGATATGGACCAGTTAATGCAAAATCAAGCTGGAACTTCCTTTACTCACAACATATTAACTTCTTCAACAATTACTAGGTCCATAGGATACATACATATACTTAAAAAAGAAACTTCACATTCTAGATGTATTAAAATGAGAAAAAAAAGCACCGATTGATGTGATTAGAAGAGAACACTAGTAAATATATGTGAGATTTCAGGTTAAGAAAGGTTTCTCTAAGTGTGGCAACTCAGAAAGAAGCAATAAAATAAAAGCACACTGACAATGTAAAATTAAAATCCTCTGTTAAAAAATAAGCAAAATATAAGCCAACAAAAAATAAAAGATATTTACTATATATATGGAAGACAAATGTCATCAATGAATAAAGAATGTTTAGAAATCAGTATGAATAAAGTAGTATCATAGTAGAAAACCAGATAAAAGACTTTGGATAGCCAGAACTTCTTATATGTATTAAGTTTTATTAGAAAAAAGTATGTGTTAAGTCACTAATTTACGGAGAGCATGTAGAGGTGAGGAAGACAATATAGTGAGATAGGAAGGTCAGAAAGAGAGCATAGAATATTTACTTTCTCCCCCCACCCCAACCCTGTACAGGTTTATTGAGATATAATTGACATATAACATTGTATAATTTTAAGGTGTACAATGTGGTGATTTGTTAACACATACATATTGTGAAATTATTATCACAATAAAGTTAATTATTACGCCCATCACCTCACATAGTTACCTTTATATTGAAGTGAGAACATTTAAGATCTACTTTTTTTAGAAACTTTTAAGTATGCAATAGAGTATTGTTAATTTTAGTACCTTGTTGTACATTGGATCCCCAGAACTCATCCATCTTCTAATGGGAAGTTTGTATCCTTTGGCTAAACTCACCATCCAGTCTTTGGGAACCACAGCTCTACTCTTTTTTTTTTTTGAGTTTGCTTTTTTAAGATTATACATATAAATGAGACCACACTATTTGTCTTTCTCTGTCTTGTTTAATCCTCCAGGTTCATCCATGTTGTTGCAAATGCAGGATTTCCTTTTTATGGCCAAATAATATTCCATGGTATATATGTATGTGTAGGTGTATATGCATATATATGTACGTGTGTGTGTGTGTGTGTGTGTGTGTGTGTGTGCATTCATCCATTTGTATCTTCTTTATCCGCTTACCATTGATGGAAAATTAGGTTATTACCATATGTTGGTTATTATGAATAATGCTGTGATGAACAGGAGAAGGTACAGATATATCTTCTAGATAATGATATCATTTCCTTTGGGTATATGCCAAGAAGTGGGATTGATGTATGCTATGGTAGTTCTACTTTTAATTTCTTGAGGAACCTCTGTATTTTCCGTAGTGCTGTATCAACTTACCTTATCATCAACAGTGCACAAAGATTCCCTTTTCTCCATATCCTCGCTAACACTTGTCTCTTATCTTTTGGATAAGAGCCAGTTTAACAAGTGTGAGGTGATATCTCATTGTGGTTTTCACTTGCATTTCCCTGATTAGTGATGTTGAGCACTTTCTGTATCTCCTGGCCATTTTATATCTTTGGAAATCTATCTATTCTTGTTTTTTGCCCATTTTTAAATTGTATGTTATTTTGCTATTGAGTTGTATGACTTATTTATATATTTTGGGTATTAACCCCTTATCAGATACATGGTTTACAAATATTTTCTCTCATTGGAAATAGGTCTGTTCACATTCTTTTGCCTCTTTTTTAATTGGGCTGTTTTCTTTGTTTTTTTTGTTTTGTTTTGTTTTTGTTTGTTTTGTTTTTGTTTGTTTTGTTTTGTTTTGCCATTTGGTTATATGATTTACTTGTATGGTTTGAATTTTTTCAGATACATGGTTTGCAAATATTTTCTTTCATTCCCTAGGTTGCTTTTTCATTTTGTTGATTGCCTTGCTATGCAGAAGCAGTTTAATTTGATGAAGTCTCACTTTTTTATTTTTGTTTTTGTTGCCTGTGCTTTTGCTATCACATTAAAAAAAATCATTGTCAAGACCAACATCAAGGAGCTGTTTCCCTATATTTTTTTCTAGGAGTTCTGCAGTTTGGGGTTTTACTTTTAAGTTCTTTTTTTTTTTTTTTAAATTAATGATTGTTTATTTTTGAGAGAGAAAGAGACAGAAAGAGAGCATGAGTTGGGTAGGGGCAGAGAGAGAGGGAGGCACAGAATCCAAAACAGGCTCCAGGCTCTGAGCTGTCAGTACAGAGCCTGACGTGGGGCTTGAACTCACAAACCATGAGATCATGACTTGAGCCTAAATCAGACACTTAACTGACTGAGCCACCCAGGTCCCCTACATTTAAGTTCTTAATCCATTTTTAGTTAATTTTTGTAAGTGGTGTAAGAGGTCGAGTTTCATTCTTTTGTATATGATTATCCAGTTTTCCCAACACATTTATTGAAGAGATTATCCTTTTTCCATTGTGTGTACTTGGCAATCATGTCTAAGATTAGTTGACCTTATATAAATATATAATTAAACCTATATGGTTTATTTTTGGGCTCTAGCTTTATTATCATTTAG